>NW_027514395.1:0-242500 GCF_048772815.1 Callospermophilus lateralis | reverse complement strand
CAGTAGGCCTTATGTTGGAGAATCAAAACAGTATTAAAGTCAGGCTTATTTGATCATTCGTGATTCACAGGAAGGGTGTCTAGGCAACCCTGACTTTAGGCAAATGAGGGGCAGGGAGCTTATTTTGGACACTGACGTGGGCGGCGCCCTCATGGAAACCTCCATCCAAAGGTTATGATGAGTGTCTGTATAAAAGACGATGAGGGCCATGTGAAAGTGTTTTGGTTTTAATTGTGGACATTTGTATGGCAGTTGGAAGAGATGACTTGGTCCCCCTGGGCTTGCGCTCTGGTGTGATTCCCCTTAGAGACTGAGTTCTGGTACTGATCTCAGAGAAGTATTGACATAAATTGTGTTGGGATTTTAGATGGCCATGCATGAGATTTGCCCTTGGAAAGTGACATCTAGGCCCAAGTTGACTTTCCACAGATCACAGGGAATCTCAGCCAGGATATCACATGATTTTATTTTTAAAGACTTGGCAGCCATATTTGAGAGTCAAAACACACATGGACCTCACATTGTAGACCTCAATGGGCCTGGCTTCATTTGACCTTTTGTCCACTTTTTGGGAAGACTTGCCTGTGAGAGTTTTCCACAACTTTCATTGAAATGAGCTTCCTCAACATTTAATGGTTCCTGAATGAATTGAAAACCAAGGTGCCTCCAACTTTATCCTTGAAAATTGGCTACATAAATACCATGACATTTTTGAAATTCCCATGATCGGGTAGCACTGGAGTACATTTGGATGTCCTGTTGCTGATCATGAGTATACAAGACAGTGCCTTAATTGACTGGGTTTTATGAAAATGGTGTAGAACAGAGATGCCAGTAAGTTGGATCCTGCTGAGTAGTTGTCCTAGAGCAGTGGTTTGCAGGTGTGTGATAAAACATCTGTGGTGGGGCCATGTGGATCTGCCATTGGCTTCCAAATGGATTGTGACTGACATTTTGCAGCCAGTAGACACTTATATGTAAAAGCATATTGTTATATGGAGCGGTTTCAGGGCAATGTTCCGAATCAGGTTGCTATGGTCAATGGGGCAAGCTATGTGGGATAGACGCCTGGTTGGTTCATTCTCCTGCAGAACCCGACGCACCAAACTTGACAAAACTCACTTCAGCACTGTGTCCCAGTTGAAATCCTTGTATTTCATGAAGCAAATACTAAACTCCCAGTGCACCAGCAAGAAACACCATGAATAGTGGAGTATGACCAAATGGATTTACAGTCCACACGGGGAGACACTTAGACCCCAGTGGCCACAGGTTACCAACAAATAGAAAATTCAGCACTGCTTCCTCATGTTCATTGGAAAAAAAGAAACCATGTCCTCCAGGTCACATAGATGAAGACCCAGCTTTGATGGTCTCACTACAAATCATGCTAATGCTCCTGACAACAGCATACATTTCATTGCCCAACCTCAGAGGCTGTTTCTCCAGATGTTAGGCAGGGAGAACTTCATGTTTGTGGAGTGTTTACCCGGTCCCTTACTTTTGGAAACTCATCTACCACCTCCAAATTTGTGAACTCCTGAGCATTTTCCATTCCACATATGTATTCACAGATTTTCTAACTCTTCTCCTCTAATTGTGTCTTACGTGGGGCGAAGGTAATGACAAGGCATTGTTCTGAATGAGAGTGGGAAGTTTTTTGTGTAGCACATATTTGCATACACATTGGATACATTTTCCAATTTTCCATTCGAAATACTGAATCCCTGAAACTAACACATACCCTACTAGATTTTGACTTCTAATCCTAATATGATGGAGAAAAATAACCCAAACAGTATAGAAATACAAGAGGTTCACAGGAGGCATGGTGTATAGTTGGACTTGCCTTTCGTATGATAAATGGTAGGCATTACAAATCTAGCTAATTTTAATTGAAATAGTTCTCCATGTGTTTTAAAAGTTAACAAATATGTGAATAACTGTCTCCCTTTCTCTGTAGCCTATTCATCACATATATTTTTATACGCACATATTGAATTCGACCTGGTATCACTCGTACATTTTGTGAGGTGGCTGGCTTGGCAGATACAAATTGTGAGAAGATATCACTCCAACTAAACGCTGTTGGAACTGAAAATTCAACATATGGGTGAGCTTCTTAGTTGAGCAACATAAATCCATGTACATTAAAATGAATATTTTTGGATCCGTGGATGATATATATTTCATGGTGAATTTCGATTGGCATACTAAACGCTGTTGAATTTCGATTGGCATACTAAACGCTGTTGGAACTGAAAATTCATCATATGTGTGAGCTTCTTAGTTGAGCAACATAAATCCATGTTCATTAAAATGAATATTTTTGGATCTGTGGATGATATATATTTCATGGTGAATTTCGATTGGCATACATAATGCTACTTTTTAATATCTGTGTGTGTATGTATATATATATTCACTCTCCAGATTTTTCAAAATATGGAGTATATTTTTCTTATTCTACACTCCCTAAATTCATTCATATTCATGTATGTGGATTTATAATCAACCTTTCACAAGATAACTCTCAGAAATATTCATCCACCTGAAATACGTATTTGTTTCTTAGTACTGAAAACTAAACTTCGGGGGAATCATATGATGGCGGCGAAGGGAGTGCATCACCCCCATATACCGCGTCACTGTGCGGGAGATTGACGAGTTAGAACGGCTAAAACCTATCTTGTTAGAAATTTTCAGCAAAATTGGTGTGCTCCAAAACCTAGTGGACATATTTCCCTCTCACGAGGATCAGCTACGGGGGCTCAAACGCGAGTGATTTGGCCGAACGGAGGGTCATGCTGCTTATTCAGGAAATCACTCCGCGGTTAGAGTCTGTGGCGCGCGCTGAGAAAGGATGAGATAGCAATGCAAATATACAGCGGTGCGGATTCTGTGGGCTCCTGCCAGCTATGCAATCACTGTGCTCAGTGCTGAATTTTGGGTTTGAGACGGGGAAGGATGAGTCGCAATTCGGTTCTCTACACCGGTCAGACCACAGAGGAAGCCCGCGGCCACCATCTTGGAGAGCTGACTTCACCATCTCTGTTTTTGACTGATCGCATCTCATTCAGCTATAGAACAGGTAATTTCAGGATGCCATTCACATTTGTCTTGCAGACAAATTACTCAGGCTCAGTGCTAAAGAACCCACAGAAAGTGCATCTTGGAGCCTGCACCTATAGGAACATACACCGAGCCCAGAGTGGTCGAATTCCACCTCCTGGAACTGATCTGGCCCAGGGCAAAAGAACCCGTGGAAACTGCTTATCGGTCTGGGTCTTGCTGTATACTGTGGAGGTAAATATCAAACGAGCCTTCATAGGCAGTGGCAACAGGATTGAGACGGGGCTTCTGAGGGCTGGTCAGGACTCACCCGTTGCTTTGGTCACCCAGAAAAGGGAACAAAATGCTGCCGTTCGCATGGGATAACAACATGGCTGAGATCTGATGTCATTAGAAAGCAACGGAGGAGATAACTTCATTGATACCAGCGGTGACAGAAACAGTTGGTCTCCTGGTAAAGAAAGTATGTCACAAACACCCGGGTCTCTCTCACTTTGTCATCAAGCCAGAGGGGCATAGCAGAGCCGTCATCCGCGCCGGGAACAGGCCCAGCAACACACCTGCATGGTAGTCACGTCACCCCATTTGGAGTAGGAGCAGAGCAGATCCGTCGCCCGTGCACGCAAGTTAGGCAGACCTGCGACCAACTGGCGGAACAGGCCCAGCAACATATCTGCACGGTAGTCACGTCACCCCAACTGGAGTAGGAGCAGAGCAGAGCCGCCGCCCGCGCCTACAAGGTAGGCAGACCTGTGACCGATCAGGAGAAAAGCCCAGCGCCCCGTCAGCATGGTAGATAGATCACCCACATTGGAGGAGCAGCACAGCCCCACCCCACCCCTGCAAGGGAGACTTTTCAACTATACAAGAGCAATATAAATATATAGGGGGAAAATTTCAAAATCACAACAGTTTCACCAAGCAGAAAGAAACTTGAGCAGCATGATAAGACAAGGAAAAAAGGACCACAAGCAATGCAGGTCAACACAACTTTAGAAGAGGTAATATCTGCAGCAGATGGAATGTCAGATAAAGAACTCAGGATATACATGCTTCAGATAATCTGGAGTCTCAAGGAACACTTTGGACAGCAAAATCAGACAATGAAAGATCACTTCGACAATGAATTACATAAACATATCCAAGAAGCAAAAGATCAACTATACAGGGAGATAGATGTTGTAAAAAATAACAAACAGAAATCCTAGAAATGCAGGAAGCAATCAACCAACTTAAAAACTCAACTGAGAATACTACCAGCAGAGTAGAACACTTAGAAGGTAGAACATCAGACAATGAAGACAAAGTATTTCAACTTGAAAAGAACATAGAAAGCTCAGCAAAACTGTTAAGAAACCATGAACAGAACATTCAAGAAATAAGGGATAACATAAAGAGACAAAACTTGAGTCATTGGGATACAGGAAAGTATAGAGGTCCAAACCAAAGGAATGAGCAATGCATTCAATTAAATAATATGAGAAAACTTCCAAGACTTGCAGAATGAGACTAACTTCCAAGTCCTAGAAGCCTACAGGACGCCGAATGTGCAAAATCATAAGAGATCCACACCTAGACACATTATAATGATGATGTCCAACCTGCAGAATAAGGAGAGAATTTTAAAAGCTACAAGAAAAAGGAAGCAGATTACATTTAGGGGTAAAACAATCAGGATTACAGCTGATCTTTCTACACAAACTCTGAAACCAAGAAGATCCTGGAATAACGTTTTTCAAACACTGAAAGAAAATGGGTTCCAACCAAGAATTGTGTATCCAGCGAAATTAAGCTTCAGGATGGAAGATGAAATTAAAACCTTCCATGATAAACAAAAGTTGAAAGAATTTGTACGTAGAAAACCATCTCTTCAAAACATCCTTGGCAAAATATTACAGGAAGTGGAAATGAAAAACATCAATGAAAACCAACAGTGGGAGGTAGGACATTAAAGGGGGGAAATAATCAAAGAGGAAAACAATCCATGTTTAATAACATAAATAAACAAATATGGCTGCAAGAACAACCCTCATCTCAATAATAACCGTAAATGCTAATTGCTTAAACTCACCAATTAAGAGACACAGGCTAGTAGAATGGATCACAAAAGAAGACCCAACAATATGCTGCCTATAGGAGACACATTTGATAGGAAAAGACATAGATCGACTGAAGGTGAAAGGTAGGGAAAAATCATATCACTCATATGGACTTTGGAAACAAGCAGGAGTGTCCATACTCATATCAAATAAAATTGATTTCAAGCCAAAGTTAATCAAAATGGATAAAGAGGGACACTACATACTGCTCAAGAGAACCATACACCAACAAGACATAACAATCCTAAATATATATGCCCCAAACCATGGTGCAGCTATGTTCATCAATCAAACTTTTCTCAAGATCAAGAGTCTAATAGACCACCATACAATAATCATAGGAGACTACAACACACCTCTCTCACCACTGGACAGGTCTTCCAAATATAAGTTGAATTAGGAAACTATAGAACTCAATAACACAATTAATAACCTAGACTTAATTGACACATATAGAATATACCACCCAACATCAAGCAGTTAAATTTTTCCTCAGCAGCACATGGATCTTTCTCAAAAATAGATCATACATTATGTCACAGGGCAACTCTTAGATGATAATAAAGAGTAGAGATAATACCCTGCATCTTATCTGATCATAATGGAATGAAACTAAAAATCAATGATAAAAGAAGGAAAGAAAAATCATGAATCACTTGGAGAATGAACAATAGGTTACTGAATGATCAATGGGTTATAGAAGACATCAAGGAGGAAATTAAAAAATTCTTAGAGATAAATGAAACCACAGGCACAACATATCGAAATCTATGGGACACTTTGAAAGCAGTTCTAATAGGAAAATTCATTGCTTGGATTTCATTCCTTAAAAAAAGAAAAAAAAAACAACAAAAAAATGATCTCATACTTCATCTCAGAATCCTAGTAAAGAAGAGGAAAACAACAGCAAAAGAAGTTGAAGGTAAGATATAATTAAAATGAAAGCTGAAATTAATGAAATCGAAACAAAAGAAACAATTGAAAAAATTGAGAAAACTAAAAGTTGGTTCTTTGAAAAAATAAATAAAATGGACAGACCCTTAGCAACACTAACGATTTGGAGAGAGAACTCAAATTACTAGCATATGGAATAAAAAAGGGAATATCACAAGAAATATTTAAGAAATACAGAAGATAATCAGAAATTATTTTGAATCCTTATACTCCACTATGATAGAAGATAGTGAAGGCATCGAAAAATTTCTTATGTTGTATGATCTGACCAGAATGATTCAGGATGATATATACAACCTAAACAGACCAATATCAACTGAGGAAATAAAAGAAACCATCCAAAGACTACCAACTAAGAAAAGCCCAGGACCATATGGGTATACAGCAGAGTTTTACAAAACCGTTAAATATGAACTAATACTAATACTTTTCAGGCTATTTCAGGAAATTTAAAAAGAGTGAGATCTTCCAAATATATTCTATGAGGCCAATGTCACCCTGATTCCTACACCAGACATACACACTTCAAAGAAAGAAACTACAGACCAATATCTCTAATGAACCTAAATGCAAAAATCCTCAATTAAATTCTGGCGAATCAGATACAAAAACATATCAAAAAAATTGTGCACCATGATCAAGTAGGATTCATCCATGGAATGCAAGGCTTCTTCAATATACGAAAATCAATAAACGTTATTCACCACATCAATAGACTTAAAAATAAGAACCATAAGGTCATCTCGATAGATGCAGAAAAAGCTTTCAACAAAGTATAGCATCCCTTTATGTTCAAAACTCTAGAAAAACTAGGGAAAACAGGAACACACCTGAAAATTGTAAAAGCAGTCTATGCTAAGCCTCAGGCTAGCATCATTCTGAATGGAGAAAAATTGAAGGCATTCCCTCTAAAATCTGGAACAAGACAGGGATGCTCTCTCTTACCACTTCTGTTCAATATAGTTCTCTAAACACTGGCCAGAGCAATTAGACAGACGAAAGAAATTAAAGACATAAAAATAGGAAAAGAAGAACTTAAATTATCACTATTGCAGATGACATGATTCTATACCTAGCAGACCCAAAAGGGTCTACAAAGAATCTAATAGAGCTAATAAATGAATTCAGCAAAGTGGCAGGATATAAAATCAATATGCATAAATCAATGGCATTCCTGTATATCAGCAACAAGTCCTCTGAAATGGAAATGAGGACAATCACTCCATTTACAATATCTTAAAAAAAAAAAGGGAATCAACCTAGAAAAAGAGGCGAAAGTCTTATACAATGAAACCTACAGAACCCTAAAGAGAGAAATAGAAGAAGATCTTAGAAGATGTAAAAATATACCCTGTTCATGGATAGGCAGAACTAACATCCTCAAAATGGCAATATTACCAAAAGTTCTCTATAGGTTTAATGCAATGCCAATCAAAATCCCAAAGGGATTTCTTGTAGAAATAGAGAAAGCAATCATGAAATTCATATGGAAAAATAAAAAACCCAGAATAGCAAAAACAATGCTAAGCAGGAAGTGTGAATCAGGCGGTATAGCGATACCAGACTTCAAACTATACTACAGAACAATAGTAACAAAAATAGCATGGTACTGGTACCAAAACAGGTGAGTGGACCAATGGTACAGAATAGAGGACACAGAAACCAATCCACAAAACTACAACTATCTTATATTTGATAAAGGGGCTAAAAGCATGCAATGGAGGAAGGACAGCGTCTTCAACAAATGGTGTTGGGAAAACTGGAAATCCATATGTAACAAAATGAAACTAAATCCCTTTCTCTTGCCATGCACAAAAGTTAACTCAAAATGAATCAAGGAGCTTGATATCAAATCAGAGACACAATGTCTGATAGAAGAAAAATTTGGTTACGATCAACATACTGTGCGGTCGGGCTCCAAATTCCTCAATAGGACACCCATAGCACAAGAGTTAATAACTAGAATCAACAAATGGGACTTAATCAAACTAAAAAAAATTTTCTCAGAAAAAGAAACAGTAAGAGAGTTAAATAGGGAGCCTACATCCTGGGAAGAAATCTTTACTCCTCACACTTCAGATAGAGCCCTAATATCCAGAGTATACAAAGAACACAAAAAATTAGATAATAAGATAACAAATAACCCAATCAACAAATGAGCCAAGGACTTCAACAGACACTTCTCAGATGAGGACATACAATCAATCAACAAGTACATGAAAAAATGCTCACCATCTCTAGCAGTCAGAGAAATGCAAATCAAAAAAACCCTAAGATACCATCTGACTCCAGTAAGTTTGGCAGCCATTATGAAGTCAAACAACAACAAGTGCTGGCAAGGATGTGTGGAAACAGGTACACTTGTACATTGCTGGTGGGACTGCAAATTGGTGCAGCCAATTTGGAAAGCAGTATGGAGATTTTTTGGAAAGCTGGGAATGGAACCACCATTTGATCCAGCTATTCCCCTACTAGGTCTATTCACTAAAGACCTAAAAAGAGCATGCTACAGGGACACTGCTACATCAATGTTCATAGAAGCACAATTCACAACAGCAAGACTGTGGAAGCAACTTAGATGACCTTCAATAGAAGAATGGATAAAAAATGTGGCATTTATACACAATGGAGTATAACTCTGCATTGAAAAATGAAAAAATCATAGAATTTGCAGGGAAATGAATGGCATTAGAGCAGATTATGCTAAGTGAAGCTACTCAATCCCTAAAAAACAAATACCAAATGTCATCTTTGATATAAGGAGAGTCACTAAGAACAGTGTAGGGATGAAGAGCATGACAAGATGATTAACATTAACCTGGGATGAGAGGTTGAATGGAAGAGGAGAGAGAAGGGAAATTGCATGGAAATGGATGGAGACCCTCAGGGTTATATAAAATTACATACAAGAGGAAGTGAGGGGAAAGGGAAAAATAATACAAGGGGGAGAAATTTATTACAGTATAGGGGGTAGAGATAGAAGAGGGGAGGGGCAGGGAGGCGAGGGGGGATAGTAGAGGATAGGAAAGGCAGCAGAATACAACAGACACTACTATGGCAATATGTGAATCAATGGATGTGTAACTGATGTGATTCTGCAATCTGTATACGAGGTAAAAATGGGAGTTTATAACCCACTTGAATCAAAGTGTGAAATATGATATATCAAGAACTATGTAATATTTTGAACAACCATAAATAAAAATGAAAAAAATAAAACTAACTTCGGTGAATAATGCACACAATCCTAATATTTCAACAGTAACTGACCCAGTTTAACATCAATGCAAGTAGATTCCTATGTGACATGATGTGTATTTTGACGTTTATTTTTATTCAACACTGGTACATTACTATTTCATCAGTTTATGCACATCACAGGATATATATTTTATCCACAATTTAGCAAATTTATAGGCATTTGTTTCACTTTCAATCACGTCCTGCTTCAGAACACATGGATTCCTCCATATTTCTTGACTGGTCTTTTCATGAGACTTCTTTCCAAACACATTATTTTCGATTTCCATAATCACTTTTGATACAAAACTCACACACAATTCATGATAAACAATAACCCTAAGATTACCATTAGATATATAACTGGTTGGAGTGAATGATTGTATGTCAATATATTATTTCCTATATATTTTCAGATATCAATTCAATCTATTATTTAAAGTGGAACCAGTTATATTATTTATTCACAGTATGGTCTATTCATGCACTATCTCTATATTCATAGACACAGGGTACACCTCCTTGAACCCCCAATTCTAATTTTACATCTTCAATATATTTCTCCCAGAAATGGTGGAAGAAATACTCATGTTACCTGATCAACATATACATTTTATCACAGTAATAATCTGGACAAAAAATGTAAAGGTCACACTTATGATTGTACCAAAGCCTAAATTGAAAGTGAACATGGATTACTAAAAACATCCATGTCCAGGTTGCCTAATGCTGTCAATTGTCAATCTATTGGTGACTACATATTTGTTTCTTTCTAATTGATATATTCAATCTCTACCCTGTTGAAAATGTCTAATTCTATCACTCACTTTATACTTTGCCTGATTTCGTAATGTTTCTATTGATATCTGCTTTTCTACATATTTTCCCCAGTTGATCATAGTGACTGACTCTTCATATGTGCTGACATTTACATTCACTCTATAACTGAAACGGTATTGCTAAAGAACTTTTAGTCCAAATTCTATACTCACTCTTCTTCCTAAACGTATGTACTATCTTCCTAATCCTACCAACTATCCCTCTTTGACTGGATGTTTTCTTCTAATTTCAATCATCCAAGGTACAAGGTCCTATGCCATTGTATATCAAATTATCTGAGACATCTTTGCAGAACATAATTCAAAGCTAAGTATCCCTATCAAGTGCCCAATGCCCTTCTGGGCTTCAAATCATACCTAGATTTCTGTTTTCATACTTATATTTCACCTCTATATTCTTGTAAATATCGCAGGTTCCCAATACCATTATTCATCGCACAGAATAATTCATAATCCAAATAGAACTTGTTATTAACCCTAAACATACACTGTTCCCACAATCTCATTTTACAGAAGTGCAGGGACAGAGTGGTACTTACAATACAGGAAAGTTGGGGATCTTCCACCTGCTGAGAACCTCAAAGGTCCATGCAGAAATGATACCTGGAGAAGTTGTAGGCAGGTATGTAGGACCTGAGAGAGCAAAAGTCATCTTCCATGGGAAACACCATGGTCAGGATGAAGGGGTGATCTGAATCAGCCTCTCTCTTCTTTTCATAGAGAAGATTGACCAAACCAGGCTTCTGTGGAGAGCTGTTCCCGGTGACTATGGTTGATATGCCATGCTAACTTGTGAAATTTTCACAGGAAGTAGGGGCAGCATTCATCTCATGGGACCCTTGGAAGCAACTGTTAGGACAAGGTGGTTGCCAAGGCAGTGACCTCATTCAGTTCCAAAAAAAGTGACATACCTCATTCCCTTGGTTATGGAACTCTCTGAACTTGGTATTCAAGAAGCCAGGCACCCAGAGGCAGTCCCAGGCCCAGTCCCAGTGGGCTCACTTGTTTGGATTTACCAAGGACAGAGTCTGTTTTCTTGGTAGCTACTAATGTGAGGATGGCCAAATGCCAGGAGAGCTCTTAAGAGGGACCTTTCCTGAGAAAGCAGGTAGTGGCTCACCACTTTTTTCTGACTACTTCACAGAGTTGGACAAGGAAACAAGATCTGAGAGAAGACAGGCCATTTCGGGGGAACATATTATGGCCCACCAGTCAGAGGACACTCCGGATAGTCACAGACCTACTTGGGGTAGGAGGTGCCTTTGTGGGAGTGG
This sequence comes from Callospermophilus lateralis, assembly GCF_048772815.1. Classification (NCBI taxonomy): domain Eukaryota; kingdom Metazoa; phylum Chordata; class Mammalia; order Rodentia; family Sciuridae; genus Callospermophilus; species Callospermophilus lateralis. Next base: position 231,022 of record NW_027514395.1, on the reverse strand, counting down.
GTGTGGGTTTGTTGTTTTGTCTCATGTTCTGAGAATAGATAGGAAAGGCGGTTTGTTTGGTTTGGAGTGGACAGTTTCTAGTAAGACGTTTGACAAGGCGAGTGTTTCTATGTCTGTGTATCCCACTGTGTCCATTGTTGTAGACATTAGAAAAGAGAATGCCTTCATGGATGTGTCCTATCTAGTATAAATCTTCCCATAATTCAACCTGCCCAATATATGAATGGACTGCAGCTTGTCTTATCCATGTGCAACACCTGCTATCTTCCTAAGTTGCTGTTTTCTTCCTGAATTCTGGCCACTCTCCAGAATAGGCTCATGGTTTTGTGTCCAAAATATGTACCACCTCTAAACTCTGTGACATGACCATGTACTCGATAGCTGAAGAGTATGGCGAGCATCTCAGAAAACTCAGATATCACTGTGACCAAGAAAGTCTCAGTGGAGAAACCCGGCTTTGGGCCTTTGCTTACTTATTGTTGTGTTGCACTGAATGTCAGGAAGTTCTTTGCCTCAGGCCAACCCTTTGTGAAGCCTGAAGAAAACAATTTTCAAATGGAAATGAATGGGCATCACCTGTGACTCTTTGTTTAATTGCTTTGGGAAGGGATGTGTCTGAATTAGCCTCTTGGCCATGTGTGTGGCTGTGACTTAGATTCTCAGCACCTGATCAATCTAAAGAATGATCCCATGTGTGCATCCAAAACCATAATGGCAAAAATATCAGTCATTGTGGTTGAAGTCTCTTGCCTTCCTCTGTTAGGTTCCTGAACCCATCAAGTGAGAATAGGGATTCTTTGGGTCAAATGAGTTCTTCAAAGCCCTCCAGAGGTGCTTGGGTTTTCGCATGACTCCAAATCACATAAAGAATCGAAACCTGAAATCAGTAAGCCTCAAATTGGAGAAACACAGAAGTATTAACGGCAGGCTTATTTGATCAATCCTGGTTCACAGAATCGGTGCACAGGCCACCCTGACTTTAGGCAAATGAGGGGCAAGCTAGCTGATTTTGAACACTGTCTTCGGCTCCACCCCTCATGGAAACCTCCAGCCAGAGGTAAAGATGAGTGACTATATGGAATAAGATGAGGGCCATGTGGGAGTGTTTTGGTTTTAATTTTGGTCATTTGTGTGGCGGTTGGAAGAAATGACTGGGTCCACAAGGGCTTGAACTCTGGTGTGATTCCCCTTAGAGACTGAGTTGTGGAACTGAACTCAGAGAAGCATTGCCATGAATTTTGTTGGGATTTTAGGAGGTCACGTATGAAAGTCACCCTTGGAAACATAGATCTAGGCCCAGGGTGGCTTTCCACAGAGGCCTGGGACTCTCAGCCAGGATATCACATAATTTTATTCTTAAAGACTTGGCCGCCATATTTGAGAGTCAAAACACACATGGACCTCACATTGTAGACCTCAATGGGCCTGGCTTCATGTGACCTTTTTGCCACTCTTTGGGAAGCCTTGCCTGTGAGAGTTCTCCAGAGCTTTCATTGAAATGAGCTTCCTCATCATTTAATGGTTGCTGAATGAATTGAAACCCACAGTGCCTCCAACTTTATCCTTGAAAAATGGCTAGATAAATACCATGAATTTTTTGAAATTCCCATCACCAGGTGGCACTGGAGAAACTTTGGATGTCCTGTTGCTGATCATGAGTATACCAGACAGTGCCTTGATTGACTGGGTTTCATGAAAATGGTGTAGAACAAAGATGCCTTTAAGTTGCAGCCTGCTGAGTAGTGGGTCTAGAGCAGTGGTGGGCAAGTGTTTGATAAAACATCCGTGGTAGGGCCATAAGGATTTACCATTGGATTCCAAATGGCTTGTGACTGACATGGTGCAGCTAGCAGACCCTTATATGTAAAGGCATCTTGTTATATGGAGAGTTTTCAGGGGAATGTTAAGAATCAGGTTGATATGGACAAGGGGGCAATGGGGCAAGCTATGAAAGATAGAAGCCTAGTTGGTGCATTCTCCTGCAGACCCTGACCCACCACACGTGACAGAACTCCCTCCAGCACTGTGTCCTAGTTGAGATCCTAGTATTTCGTGAAGCAAATACCAAACTCATAGTGCAGAATCAAAAACACCACAAAAAGTGGAGGAGGACCAAAAGGCTTCACAGTCCACACGGGGAGACACTTAGTCCCCAGTGGCCTCAGTTTACCTACAAAGAGAGGATTCAGCACTGCTGCATCTTGTTCATTGGAAAAAAAGAAACCATGTCCTCCAGGTCACATAGATGCAGACCCAGCTTTGGTGGTCTCACTACAAAGGAAGCCACATCTCCTGACAACAACATATATTTCAAGTGCGGAACCTCAGAGGCAGTTTCTCAAAAAGATTTTAGGCCAGCAGAGCTCCATGTTTGTGGAGTATTTACCCTGTCCCTTACTTTTGGAAACTCCTCTACCACCTCCAAGTTTGTGAACTTCTGAGCATTTTCCATTCCAGATATGTATTCACTGTTTTTGTAACTCTTCTCCTCTAATTGTGTCTTACTTGGGGCGATGGTAATGTCAATGCATTGTTCAGGATGAGAGTGGGAGGATATTTGTGCAGTACATATTTACATACGCATTGGATTCATTTTCCAATTTTCCATTAAAATTACTGAATCCCTGACACTAACTCATACATAGTAGACTCGGACTACTCATCCTAATATAATGGAGAAAATTAACCCAAACACAATAGAAATACAAACAGTTCAGAGGAGACATGTTGTATACTTGGACTTGCCTTTTGCATTATATAAGGTAGGAGTTATAAATCTAGTCAAATTTTAATTGAAATATTCTCCATGTGTTTTTAAAGTTAAAAAATATGTGAATTCTTGTTTCCCTTTCTCTGTAGCCTTTTCACACATGTATATTTATATGCACATATAGAATTCTACCAGGTATCACACGTACATTTTTGTGAGGTGGCTGTCTTGGCAGTTACAAATTGTGAGAAGAGATCACTCCTCCTAAACGCTGTTGGAACTGAAAATTCAACCTATAGGGGAGCGTCCTAGTAGAACAACATTATACATAAACTCATGTTCAGTAAATAAATATGTTTGCATCTGTGGATGATATATATTTACTGATGAATTTCGATTGGCATTTATATTGCTACTTTTTAATGTCTGTGAGTGGTTTATATATATATATATATATATATATATATATATATATATATATATACTCTCCAGATTTTTCAAAATATGAAATATATGTGTCTAATATACACTCTCGAAATTCATTCATGTTCATGTATGTGGATTTTTAATCAACTTTTCACAAGATTATTCTAAGAAATTTTCATCCACCTGAAATACATATTTGTTTCCTAGTACTGAAAACTAACTTCAGTGAATGGTGCATACAAATCCTAATTATTCTACAGTAACTTACCCAGTCTAACATCAATGCAAGTAGATTCCTATGGGACATGATATGTAATTTGTCATTCATTTTTATTCGACACTGGTACGTTATTATTTCTTCAGTTTTTGCACATTATAGGATATTCATTTCATCCACAAGTTCAGAAATTTATAGACATTTGTTTCAACTTTAATCACTTCTTGCTTCAGAACACATGTAGTGTCAGGGTTTCATGACTGGTCTTTTCATGAGACTTCTTTCCAAACACATTATTTTCGATTTCCATAATCACTTTTGAAGCAAAACTCACACACTCTTTATGATAAATCAAAACACTAATATTACCATTGGTTGTATAACTGGTTGGAATGAATGATTGTATATCAATATACGATTTCCTGTAATTTTTCAGATATCAGTTCAATTCATTATTTAAAGTTGAAAAATGTTATATTATTTATTCACAGTATGGTCTATTCATGCTTTATCTCTATATGCATAGACACAGGGTACACCTCTTTGTACCCCTGATTCTAATTCTATATCTTCAATATATTGCTCCCAGAAATGATGGAAGAAATACTCATGTCACTTGATCTAGGAATACATTTTATCACAGTAATATTCTGGACAAAAAATGTAAAGGTCACACTTATGATTGTACCAAAGCCTAAATGGAAAGTGAACATGGATTACTAAAACCATTACTAAAACCATCCATGTCCAGGTTGCCTAATGCTGTCAATTGTCAATCCTATTGGTGACTACATATTTGTTTCTTCCTAATTTATATATTAAAAATCAATCCTGTTGAAAATGTCTAATCCTATCACTCACTTTATACTTTGCCTGATTTCGTAATGTTTCTATTGATATCTGCTTTTCTACATATTTTCCCCAGCTCATCATAGAGACTGACTGTTCATATGTGCTGACATTTACATTCACTCTATAAACGAAACCCTATTGCTAAAGAACTTTTGGTCCAAATCCTATACTCACTCTTCTTCCTAAACCTACCGACTATCCTCCTAATCCTACCGACTATCCATTTTTGCCTGGATGTTCACTTCTACATTCAATCATCCAAGGTACAATGTCCTATGCCATTGTATATCAAATTATCTGAGACATCTGTGCACACATAATTCAAAGCTACATATCCCAATGAAGGGCCCAATGCCCTTCTGGGCTTCAAATCATACCTAGATTTCTGTTTTCTTACTTATATTTTACTTCTGTATTCTTGTAATATCGCAGGTTCCCAATACCATTATTCATTGTACAGAATGATTTCTAACCCAAATCGAACCTGTTATTAATCCTAAACATATACTGTTCCCTCAATCTTATTTTCCAAAAGAGCAGAGATAGAGTTTTTCTAACAATACAGGAAAGTAGGGTACCTTCCACCTGCTAAGAACCTCAAAGGTCCATGCAGAAATGATATCTGGAGAAGTTGTAGGCATGTATGAAGGACCTGAGAGAGCAAATGTCATCTTCCATGGGAAACACCCTGGTCAGGATGAAGGGGTGTGTCTGAATCAGCACCTCTCTTTTTATTGTAGAGAAGATTGACCAAACCAGGCCTGTGTGGAGAGCTCTTCATGGGTGACTATGGTTGGTATGCCATCCTAACTTGTGAAAGTGTCACAGGAAGTAGGGGCAGCATTCATCTCATGGGACCCTTGGAAGCAACTGTTAGGACAAGGTGGTTGCCAAGGCAGTGACCTCATTCAGTTCCAAAGAAAGTGACATACCTCATTTCCTTGGTGATGGAACTCTCTGATCTTGGTATCCAAGAAGCCAGGCACCCAGAGGCAGTCCCAGGTCGAGTCCCAGTGGGTTCACTTGTTTTTATTTACCAAGGATAGAGTCAGTCATTCTTGGTACTTACTGATGTGAGGATGACCAAATGCCTGGGGACTTTTCCTGAGAAATCAGGTAGTGGTTCACCACTTTTTCTTGACACGTTCACAGAGTTGGCCAAGGAAACCATATCTGAGAGAGGACAGGCCATTTCGGGGGAACATAATATAGCCCACCAGTCAGGGGACACTCCGGATAGTCACAGACCTACTTGGGGGAAGGAGGTGCCTTTGTGGGAGTTGGTTTGGGTTTGTGATTTGTCTCTTGTTCTGAGAATAGATAGAAAAGGCAGTTTGTTTGTTTTGGAGTGAACTGTTTTTTGTAAGTCGTTTGATGAAGCGAGTGTTTCCATGTCTGTGTATCCCACTGTGTCCGTGGTTGTAGACATGAGAAAAGAGAATGCAACAATGGATGTGTCCTGTCTAGTAAAAAGTTTCCCAACATTCATCCTGCCCAATTTATGAATGGAGTGTAGCTTGCCTTATGCATGGGCAAAACCTACTACGTTCCTAAGTCCCTTTTTTCTTCCTGAATTCTGGCCACTCTCCAGAATAGGCTCATGGTTTTGTGTCCAAGATATGTACCAACTCCAAGGTCTTTGACATGGCCATGTACTGGATAGCTGAAGGGAATGGCCAGCATCTCAGAAAACTCAGATATCAGTGTTACCAGGAAAGTCTCAGTGGAGATACCCTGCTTTGGTCCTTTTGCTTACCTATTGTTCTGTTGCCCTGAGTGTCAGGAAGGTCTTTGTATCATGCAACCCCTTTGTGAAGTGTGAAGAAAACAGTTTTCAAATGGAAATGAATGTGCATCACCTGTGGCTCTTTGCTTAATTGCCTTGGAAAAGGATGTGTCTGATTCAGACCCTTTGCCCTGTGTTAGGCTGTGGCTTAGATTCTCAGCACCTGATAGATGTAAAGAAAAATTCCATATGTGCATCTAAACCAAAATGGCAAAAAGTTCAGTCAATGTGCATGAATTCTATTTCCTTCCTCTGTTAGGTTTCTGAAATCCATTAGAATAGGGATCCTTTGGGTCAAATGAGTTCTTCAAATCTCTGCAGAGGTGCTGGCTTTTCTCATGACTCCAATTCAAATAAAGAATCTAGACACCACAGTCAGAGAGCCTCAAATTGGAGAAGCGGAGCAGTAATAAGGGCAGACCTATTTGATCACTCCTGCTTCACAGGAAGGGTGTCCAGGCCACCCTGAAGTTAGGCAAAGGAGGTGCAAGGAAGCTTATTTTGGATACTTTCTTGGGCTGCACCCCTCAGGAAAAACTCCAGCCAGTGGTTATGATGAGTGTCTATATGGAAGAAGAAGAGGGCCATGTGGGAGTATTTTGGTTTTAATTGTTTTCATTTGTGTCACGGTTGGAAGAGTTGTCTGGGTCCACCTGGTCTTGAACTCTGGTGTGATTCCCCTTATAGACTGAGTTCTGGAACTGACCTCAGAGAAGAATTGCCATGAATTGTGTTGAGATTTTAGGAGGCCAGGCATGAAGTTGCCTTTGGAACCTGAGATCTAGGCCCAGGTTGGCTTTCCACAGAACACTGGGATTCTCAGCCAGGATATTACATGATTTGATTCTGAAAGGCGTGGCAGGCATAATTGAGATTCAAAACACACATGGACCTCGCTTTATAGACCTCAATGGGCCTGGCTTCATGTTACTTTTTGGCCACTCTTTGGGTAGCCTTGCCTGTGAGAGTGCTCCAGAGCTTTCCCTGAAATGGCTTCCTCACCATTTAATGGTTCCTGAATGAATTGAAACCCACAGTGCCTCCAACTTCATCCGTGAAAAATTGCTAGATAATTATCATGAAATTTTTGAAATTCCCATGACCAGCTGGCACTGGAGGACCTTTGATGTCCTGTTGATGATCATGAGTATACCAGACAGGGCCTTGATTGACTGGGTTTCATGAAAATGGTGAAGAACAGAGATGCCAGTAAGTTGGAACATGGTGAGTAGTGGGCCTAGAGCAGTGTTATGCAAGTGTGTGATAAAACATCTGTGGTGGGGCCATGTGGATCTTCCATTGGCTTCCAAATGGCTTGTGACTGAAATGGTGCAGCCATCAGACCCATATATGTAAAGGCATATTTTTATATGGAGAGGTTTCAGGGAAATGTTCAGAATCATTTTGCTATTGTCAAGGGGGCAAGCTATGTGGGATAGAACACTGGTTGGTGCATTCTTCTGGAGACCCTGCCCACCACACCTGACAGAACTCCCTTCAGCACTGTGTCCCATTTGAACTCATTTATTTTATGAAGAAAATACCAAACTCTCAGTGCAGCAGCAAGAAACACCACGAAAATTGAAGGATGACCAAGTGGTTTCACAGTCCACACGGGGAGACAATTAGCCCACAGTGGCAACAGTTTACCTACAAAGAGAGAATTCAGCAGTTCTGCCTCATTTTTATTGGAAAATAAGTAACCATGTCCTCCAGGTCACATAGATGCAGATCCAGCTTTGATGGTCTCACTACAAATAAAGGTAAAGCTCCTGACAACAACATATATTTCAAGTGCCCAACCTCATAGGCATATTCTCAAAAAGTCTTTAGGCCACCAGAGCTCTATGTTTGTGGAGTGTTTACCCTGTCCCTTACTTTTGGAAACTCCTCTACCACCTCCAAAGATGTGAAATCTAGAGCATTTTCCATTCCAGATAAATATTCACAGATTTTCTAACTCTTCTTCTCTAATTGTGTCTTACTTGGGGCGAAGGTAATGTCAAGGCATTGTTCTGGAGGCGAGTGGGAAGATTTTTCTGTAGCATATATTTGCATTCACATTGGATTCTGTTTCCTATTTTCCATTCAAAATACTGAATCCCTGACTCTAACCCATACCCTACCAGACTCTGACTACTAATCCTAATATGATGGAGAAAAATAACCGAAACAGAATAGAAATACCAGCAGTTCAGAGTAGGCATGGTGTATAGTTGGACTTGCCTTTTGCATGATACAGAGCTGGAGTTATAAATCTAGTCAATTGTTTGTTGAAATACTTGTCCATGTATTTTTAAGGTTAACAAATATGTGAATTCCTGTCTCCCTTTCTCTGTATTCTTATATGCACATATAGATTCCTACCTGGTACCACATGTACATTTTTTTGAGGTGGCTGACTTGGCAGATACAAATTGTTATAAGAGATCACACCTACTAAGCCTGTTGGAACTGAATATTCAACCTATGGGTGAGCGTGGTCATTGAACAACATTATACGTAAATCCATGTTCAGTAAAATGAATATTTTTAGATCTGTGGATGATATATGTTTTATAATGAATTTTGATTGACATATATATATATATATATATATATATTGCTACTTTTTTGTCTGTGTGTGTGTTTTGTATATATATATATATATATATATATTATATATATATATATATATATATATATATATATATATATATATTATATATATATATACTCTCCAAATTTTCCAAAATATGAAATATATGTGTCTTATATACACTCCCTAAATTCATTCTTGTTCATGTATGTGGATTTATAATGAACTATTCACAAGATGATTCTCAGAAATATTCATGCACCTGAAATTTGCCTAATGCTCACAAATGTCAATCCTTTTGTGACTACATATTTGTTTCTTCCTAAGATTATATATTTAAACTCAACCCTGTTCAAAATGTCTAATCCTATCACTCACTTCATACTTTGCCTGATTTCGTAATGTCTCTATTGATATCTGCTTTCCTACATATTTTCCCCAGTTCATCATTGTGACTGACTCTTCACCTGTGCTGACATTTACATTCACTCTCTAATCTAAACGCTATTGCTAAAGAACTTTTATTCCAAATCCTATACTCACCCTTCTTCCTCAACGTACTGACTATCTTTCTAATGCTACAGACTATCCCTTTTTGATTGGATGTTCTCTTCTACATTCAATCATCCAAGTAAATGAGGTGTGAGCTTCAGAGGAGGAGACCACCAAGAGATTATGTCATGCAACCTCAAAGGGTTTATTGGGTGTCCAGCATTCTGGGGCTCAGAGCTCACTTGAATAGAGCAGATAGCCCTGAGAATAGCTTAAGTAGAGGTTATATACTTTTCCTGCAGAGGGCAGGGAGGAAATTTTATTGATGAGTCAGGGCGAGTGGACGGTTTGCATGCAACTGGGTGAGGGAGTACATTCTGCAGTTGGGCAATTGGGGACAGAACATTCTGGGAACAGGATTTGCAAGCATTTCTCAAGATTTCAACAGTGTTTTGTTAAGCATACAGAAAAACAAGAAGTGACAAGTACCTATTTTATTAACCTTTCATTCCCCACTTCTTCTTCTGGCTACTTTTAATCATAAAAATGATTATTGGAGGGTGTCACATTTTATGTCTGCTTGTGGGGTATTACCATAAGTTTAACTCCTCCAATTTGAGCCTGGGGAAAAGAAATTATACGGTTGAGCAAACAGTGTTTTATCATTAGCAATAATATGAGGATTATTATTGGACCGGCCAGGGTTGATAAAAACGTAGTTAACCAGGGGGACTGTGTGAACCAAGACTCAAGCCACCCTTTTTGGGCCCCTCTCTCTTGTTGATGCTCTTCAAGGTGTCTTTTAAATTTACTCATAGATTTTATTACAACTCCAGTATGGTCAGCATAAAAACAACATTCTTCCCTCAATGCAGCACAAAGGCCCCCTTTTCTAATGAAGAGGAGGTCCAACCCTCAACTGTTCTGTAAAACAACTTCAGAGAGAGAGAGGTTAAAGATTCATGCAAAGCTCTGATGGAGGTTTCTAATATCTTACTTTTGCTCTATTGCTGCTACTAATTGGGTCATTTGTTGTGTCCCATGGACAATGGCAGTGGTTCCTGTGCCCACCCGTGAAGCAACTCCTATTCTTAATAGGATGGCTAAAGTGAGGAATATATGTTCCCAGTGGAAACGGTTGTATGCCCCCCCTATTTGATCTTCAAATGAACCTGCGTCATAATAGAGCACTCTGGGAAACATCTGCACCATTACACAATTAATCACATCTGTTGACCATTTCATGAAAACATAAACAATGTTTAAGTATATAGAATTATACTGTTGTAAGGACGGACAAGGCAATGCACCTAAGATAGCACTGAATACAGGGAAACAGTCCTATTTGGTTGCAACCGGATTAAGAGGGCATTGCTTCTGTTTTAATCAATTAATCCCCTGAAACTCAAGTTTAGGTAGTTTCAGAATTTTGTACCCAACATATAAGGGATGGGGCTCAGAAGTTCACAGTCTGCAGAAGTTCAAAAAAGCAGTATTTGTTTCTGTTTTTTCCTCTGTTTTGGGCAAGTTAACTTTTCAAGAACACCTGGAAGAGGGAGAGCTTTTTCTTCCCTTTCTTATTTTCCTCATGCCAGCTGTTACCATGGAGCCCAGTTGGTAATTTGTTTACCTTAGAAATGTAGCCATCTCTTTGTAGCCCCAGCCGAAGGCCAGAGGCCTTGTTCACATTTTTTTGAAAAACTAGTTAGGGGTTGTCTAGCTTAGAAATACTGAGTTTTTTAGCCAGTGGCCAAGTAGAACAGGGCAATACAAAAAGAGAAAGTTTATCTATATTGAACTCTTTACAGGGACTCTTTGGCTGAAAGTTCTAAAATCAGCCATGGTGAAGACTTCTGGAGAAGGTCATTTAAGACTTTTCTGTCGGCCTGGTACAGAGGGGGAAGACAGGGAAAGTGGGGCTCAGAGAAGCTCCGAGGATCTGAGAATGAGGAAAAAGAGAGATGTAAAAGAATAATGGTAAAGGGGTTTGGGAATTTCCTAGCAACAAAACTTGAGCAGTAGAACAGGTAGAGCAGAGCAGAAGACAGGAGTGAGTATCACAAAATCCTGTCAGGGACTTTAAATTTTAGTAACCTGTTTTCAGTGATGACAAAGCAACTTTAAAGGCCGTTTATATTACATCTTGGATAACGGTCTGAGGGCTCTCCTCAGCTCATTTGAGCTTTGGGTTAGCTGGTAAGAGGACCTGGTGGGACCCCGTGAGGGCACTGACAGGAGAAGAGAAGAATGAGTCAGTGAAGGGGTACCTATGTACCTGCTACCTCAGCAAGGGGGCAATGGTCTGAGAACTGGTGGAGGTTTGGGTTTCTGATCTAGTAGTTGGAGGGGAGAAATCAGGTTGCTGAGGTGGGAGTGACAGCAGAGAGTCTGGAACAGAAGGCTGAGGTAAGGGGCTGGTGGAGAAGCATAGTTCAGGATGTGAGTGAAGGAGGGAAAAGGCTTCCACATAGGGGAATCTCCTTTCACCCTTTTGAGAAACTTGCAGAAGTTATAAAGGTCACGCAAAATTTGAGGATCTAGAGACCCCTCTGGGGGCCATAGTTTTTGGTTGTCTAATTGGTAATATGGCCAATGCTGTGTGCTGAATTTGATGAAGAACTGGGGTTCTGCCAGGCAGCCCCTGTATGCTCACATCCACATGACCTACAGAAGAAGTCGGCTTTTCCCACACACAGCCATTACTGTTTGTGGCTTTGATAGTCTGCTGGGCAAACAGAGTAATCTACCCTAGTCATCCTGCATCTGGCTCGTGTGTCCCTACATCCATAAAGTTTGTTTACATTATCTATGTTACGGAAGGGATTTAATGGTATTTTAGTTGGACCCTCTTCATCTGGGATATCCCAATAGGAAAGACCTATAGCCACCTGACAAATGTCTGGGTGGAGAGATGGCCACCAGGTCCCTAAGGGGACTGTATGTGAGATAATTATACTTCTTTTCCAGTAGGATTTGTGATCAGCCATCGCTGCTTAACGGGCTGATGAGGGTTAGGACTACTTGTGGCCAAGGGGAGAGTATATAACCTTATCCACATGGCAAATACAAAATTTGAAACTGTTACCAGTCTTTTCCAGTTTCCAGAAAGATTCTAGACAGGGAGCAGGTTTGAGATGAGAGGCATGGATCCAGCCATTGATTTTATTTACCTTTACCACTGTAGGTGTTATACGTAGCACCTGGTATGGTCCTTTCCAGCGGGATTCCAGGGATGACACCTGATGCCATCTTACATAGATGAAGTCTCTTACTTGATATGGATGTGGAATCCCCTGGTCCCCAGTTTGGTAGGCAGTGGCCAGGTGTTTTCACAGGTATCACTGAGTTCTTTCAAGAGCTTTAAGTCTGTCAAGCAAGGGGGTGTGGAATGGATCATTAGGTCTTACAGTTGGGCTTAGGTCCCTTACTGGAGGAGGGCCACCATAGAGAATTTCACAGGGGGTAAGGTTACTCAAAGAAACAGAGGGATTTTTTCTTGCATGAAACATTGCATAAGGCAGGAGCATAGTCCAATCTTTTATGCTGGTCTCTAAGCTTAATTTTGCTAAGGTCTCTTTAATGGTTCTATTCATTCTTTCTACTTGTCCTGAACTCTGGGGTCTATAAGCACAAAATAACTTCCAATTAATCCCCAGGTTCCTGGCTAACCCCTGACTTACCTGGGCCATGAACATCAGTCCATTATCAGATCCTATTACTGGCTTAGCTTCCTCCAATGTTAGAGAGGCATAGACAACAGCAGGGGAATCACTTAGAGTGTGTTGTGTGTTAGGGGACGAGGGCAGGGGATAAGGAGGGGGAGAAGAGTCCAGTAGAGCCAAATCTTGTGACTCAGAGAGAACAGAGGGTGGAGGAGATGGAAGAGGTGAGGGTTTGAGAGATCATGGGAGAAGGAGTAGGAGCAGAGGCAGGGGCAAGGAAAGGCTTCACCCATGCAGGAGGAGATTTGCAGAGGTCCTGCCAAGTTAAGATATACGGCTGTTGATCTGGATGGCTATGTGGCCCTGGCTGAAAGTGGGAAGTAGAAAGATCCTTCAAGGGGCCATACGACTCCAAAGATGGGCCATTCTGAGGCACAGAGAGTCTGCCAGGTCCAGCCTTTTACTAAAACAAGAAAGATTCTGAGCCCGTAATCGGACTTTGGTCCAGTGATCAAGGGTCAGGTACAGAGGCATTGAAGTGCTGTGTCCCATAATGAAAGGTACACAAACAGTAAAAGCAATGACACACGGCACAGATAAGACAGGACCAAAAAGACAGGCAATGGACGTCCAACACTGAGACCAGGAATGCGTAGGCGGCAAAACCCGATGGGATGGCAATACCGAATCTAAAACAAAATATCACTGAGTCGAGGAGACTATTGTTCCTTGATTTCCCGAGTCCTCTGTGGGGTCCCCCAGGGAGGTGCCCTGTGTCTCTGTGACACATCTTTCAGCCAACGTCAGAGAGAGCCCAGGCTCTTCATCTCCAGCAATTTTGCCAAGCCCTAACATGAAACCTGAAACCAGAAAGAGGCACCTTACTTGCTCCGAGAGGAGCCCGTTGGGGTCTCTCGTCCTCCACTGCTGGAACTCGGTGGAACCTCAATATGTAAAGGTCAGGCGAGTGTCTGAGGAAGAGACTACCAAGAGACTGTCTCATGCAACAGCAAAGGGTTTATTTGGGTCCAGCATGCTGGTGCTCAGAGCTAACTTCAATAGAGCAGAGAGCCCTGAGAACAGCTTAAGCAGAGCATATATACTTTCCTTGGAGAGGGAAGGGAGGGATGTTTACTGATGGGTAAGGGCGAGTGGGCGGTTTGTGGGACACAGAGTGAGGAAGTACATTCTGCAGTTTGGCAATTGGGAACAGTACATTCTAGAACAAGATTAGCAAACATTTCTCAAGATTTCAACAGTGTTTTGTTAAGCATACAGAAAAACAGGAAATGACAAGTACCTATTATATTAACCTTTCACTACCAACTATCCCATTTTGACTGGATGTTCCTTCTACATTAATTCATCCAAGGTACAAGGTCCTATGCCATTGTATATCGATTTATCTGAGACATCTCTGCAGAATGTAATTCAATGCTGCATATCCCAATCAAGGGCCCAATGCCCTTCTGGGCTTCAAATCATACTTAGATTTCTTTTTTCATACATATATTACACCTATATATTCTTATACACATAGCAAGTTCCCAATACCATTATTCATCCAGCAGAATGATTTCTAACCCAAATCGAACATGTTTTTAACCATAACCATACACTGTTCCCTCAATCTAACTTTACAGAAGAGCAGGGAAAGAGTTGATCTTACAATATAGAAATGTAGGGAAACTTCCACCTGCAGAGAAGTTCAAAGGTCTATGCAGAAATGATCCCTGGAGAAGATGTAGCCAGCTATGAAAGACCTGAGAGACCAAAAGTCATCTTCCATGGCAAACAACACGGTCAGGATAAAAGGTTGTGTCTGAATCACATTCTCTTCTTAATGTAGAGAACATGAACCAAACCAGGCCTGTGTGGAGATCTATTCCTGGGTGCCAATGGTTGATATACCATTCTAACTTGTGAAAGTCTCACAGGAAGTAGGGGCAGCCTCAATCTCATGGGACCTTTGGAAGCAACAGTTAGGAAAAAGTGGTTGCCAAGACAGTGACCTCATTCAGTTCCTGAAGAAAGTGACCTCTAGTCACTTCCTTGGTAATGGAACTCTCTGAACTTGGGATCCAGGAAGCCAGGCACCCAGAGTCAGTCCCAGTCCCAGTGGTCTCACTTGTTTGGATTTACCAAGGACAGAGTCAGTCTTTTTTGGTAGCTACAGATGTGAGAAGGCCAAATGTCAGGAAAGCTCAGAAGCGGGGCTTTTCCTGAGAAAGCAGGTCGTGGCTCAACGTTAGCTCCTGAGAAGTTCACACAGTTGGCCAAGGAAACCAGATCTGAGACAGGACAGGCCATTTTGGAAAAACATATTATGGCCCAAAAGTCAGATGACACTCTGGATTGTCACAGACATACTTGGGGGAAGGAGGTGCCTTTGTGGGTGTTGTTGTGGGTTTGTGGTTTTGATTCATTTTCTGAGAAAAGGTAGAAAAGTCGGTTTGTTTCGTTTGAAGTGCACTGTTTCTAGTAAGTCGTTTAACATGGCAAGTGTTTCTATGTCTGTGTCTCCCACTGTGTCCGTGGTTGTAGACATTAGAAAAGAGAATTCATCAATGAATGTGTTGTGTCTAGTAGAAAGCTTCTCAGCATTCATATTGCCCCATTTATGACTGGACTGTAGCTTGCCTTATCGATGGGAAACACCTGCTATCTTCCTAAGTTTCTGTTTTCTTCCTGAATTCCGGCCAATCTCAATAATAGGCCCATGGTTTTGTGTCCAAGTTATGTACTGCCTCAAAGATCTGTGACATGGCCATGTACTGGATAGCTGTAGAGAATGGCGAGCATCTCAGAAAACTTAGATATCAGTGTGACCAGGAAAGTCTCAGAGGAGAAAACCTGCTTTGGGCCTTTTGCTTACCTATTGTTCTGTTGCCCTGAATTTCAGGAAGGTCTTTGCCTCAGGCCACCCCTTGTGAAGCCTGAAGAAAACAGTTTTCAAATGGAAATGAATGGGCATACCTGTGGCTCTTTCCTTAATTGCTTTGGAAAGGGATGTGTCTCAATCAGCCCCTTGGCCCTGTGTTAGGCTGTGGCTTAGATTCTCAGCACCTGATGGATCTAAAGAAAGTTCTCATGTGTGCATCCAAAAGAATAATTGCCAAAAGACCAGTCATTGGGATGAAGTCTCTTGACTTCTTCTGTAAGGTTCCTGAACTCCATCAAGTGAGAATAGGGATCCTTTGGATCAAATGAATTCTTCAAAACTTGCAGACGCTAGACTATAGGTGCTTGGGTTTCCTCATGACTAAAATTCACAAAGAATCTAAACCCCACAGTCAGTAGGCCTCAACTTGGAGTATTGGAGCGGTATTAACCACAGGCCTATTGATCAGTCCTGTTTCACAGGATGGGAGTCCAGGCCACCTTGACTTTAGGCAAATGAGGGGCAAAGGAGCTTATTTTGGACACTGTCTTGGTCTGCGCCCCTCATTGAAAACTCCAGCCAGATTATGATGAGTGTCTATATGGAAGAAGATGAGGGCCATATGGGAGTGTCCTTGTTTTAATTGTGGTAATTTGCGTGATAGTTGGAAGAGTTGACTGGGACCACCTGGGCTTGAACTCTGGCGTGATTCCCCTTAGAGACTGAGTTCTGGAACTGACCTCAGAGAAGTATTGCAAAAAATAGTGTTGCGATTTTAGGAGGCCACGCTTGAGAATCGCCCTTGGAAACTGAGATCTAGGCCCAGGATGGCTTTCCACAGAGCTCGGGAATTCTGAGCCAGGATATCAGATGATTTAATTCTTAAAGACTTGGCAGCCATAGTTGAGAGTCCAAACACACATGGACCTCACATTGTAGACCTCAATGTGTCTGGATTCATGTGACATTTTGGCCACTCTTTTGGAAGGCTTTCCTGTGAGTGTTCTCCAGAACTTTCATTGAAATGAGCTTCCTCACCATTTAATGCTTCCTGAATTAATTGAAACCCCAGTGCCTCTAACTTCATCCTTGAAAAATGACTAGATTAATACCATGAAATTTTTGAAATTCCCATGACCAGGTGGCACTGGATAACCTTTGGATGTCCTGTTGCTGATCATGAGTGTACCAAACAGTGCCTTGATTGACTGGGTTTCTTGAAAACGGTGTAGAACAGAGATGCCAGTTATTTGGAGCCTGCTGAGTAGTGGGTGTAGAGCAGAGGACTGTAGGTGTGTAAATAAATATTTTTGGTAGGACCACCTAGATCTTCCATTGGTTTCCAAAGACTTGCGACTGACATGGTGCAGGCAGCAGATCCTTTATATGTAAAGGCATCTTGTTATATGGAGAGGTTTCAGGGCAATGTTCAGAATCAGGTTGCTATAGTCAAGGGGAAAGCTATGGGAGATAGAAGCCTGGTTTGTACGTTCTCTTGGCGACCCTGACCAACTGCACATGACAGAACTCCCTCCAGCATTGTGTCCCAGTTGAACTCCTTGTATTTCATGAAGCAAATACCAAACTCCCAGTGCAGCAGTAATAAACACCCTGAAAAGTGGAGGATAACCAAATGGCTTCACAGACCACACGGGAAGACACTTAGCTCCCAGTGGCCACAGTTTACCTACAAAGGGAGAATTCAGAACTGCTGCCTCATGTTCATTAGAAAATAAGCAACCATGTCCTCCAGGTCACATAGATGCAGACCCAGATTTCATGGTGTCACTACAAACGAAGCTAAATCTCCTGACAATTACATATATTTCTTGTGCCCAAACTCAGAGAAAGTTTCTCAAGAAGTTTTTAGGTCAGCACTGCTCCATGTTTCTGGAGTGTTTACCCTCTCCCTTACTTTTGGAAACTGTTCTACCACCTCCATTGTTGTGAACTCCTGAGCATTTTCCATTCCACATATGTATTCACAGATTTTCTAACTCCTCTCCTCTAATTGTGTCTTACTTTTAGCGATGGTTATGTCAAGGCATTGTACTGGATGAGAGAGGGAAGATTTCTGTGTATCACATGTTTGCATACACATTAGATTTATTTTCCTTTTTTCCATTTGAAATACTGAATCCCTGACACTAACCCATACCCTACTAGACTCTGACTACTAATCCTACTATCGTGGAGAAAATGAAACCTAACTGAATAGAAATTCAGGCCTTTCACAGGAAGCATGGTGTATACTTGTATTTGCCTTCTGCTTTATAAAGAGTATGTGTTTTATATCTAGTAAACTTTTCATTGTAATATTTCTCCCTGATTTTTTAAACTTATCACATATGTAAATTCCTGTCTCCCTTTCTCTGTACCCAATTCAGCACATGTATTTTTTTATTGCATATATTGTATCCTACCTGGTATCATTCGTACATTCTTGTGAGCTCACTGACTTTGGAATATAAAAATTGTGAGAAGAGATGTCTTTCCCTAAATAATGATGGAACTGAAAATTCAAACTATGGGTGAGCTTCCTAGTGAAAAACACTATACATCAATGCATGTTCAGTAAAATGAATATTTTTGGATATGTGGAAGAATTATATTTCATGATGAATTTTGATTGGCATATATATTGGTAAATATTAATGTGTGTGTGTGTGTGTGTGCATGTGTGTGTGTGTGCGTGTATGTGTGTGCCCACGCATGTTTGTGTGTGTGTATATATATATATATATATATATATATATATATACACTCCAGATTATTAAAAAAATATAAAAAATATGTGTCTTATTATACACTCCCTAAATTCATTCATATTCATGTATGTGGATTTAAAATCAAATTTTCTCAATAAAAATTTTATTCTCAGCAATATTCATACACCTGAAAAACATATTGGTTTCCTACTACTGAAAACTAAGTTCAGTGGATGGTGCTTACAAATCCTAATATTTCTACAGTAGCTGACCCAGTTTAACATCAATGCAAGCAGATTCCTATGGGACATGATGTGTATTTTGAAGTTCATTTTTACTTAACACTGGTACATTACTATTTCTTCAGTTTATGGACATCATAGGATATATTTTTTCATCCAAAACTTCACAAATTTATAAACATTTGGTTCACTTTCAATTACATACTACTTCAGAACACATGTATCCCTCCATGTTTCTTTACAGTCTTTTCACTAGACTTCTTTCTAAACACATTATTTTCGATTCCATAGTAATTTTTGAAGCAAAGCTCACTCTTCACGATAAACTGTAACCGTAATATTACCATTACATATTTAACTGGTTGGAATGATTGTATATATATATCAATATAAGATTTCCAATATATTTTCAGATGCAAACTCAATCCATTATTTAAAGTTGGAACCACTTATATACTTTCTTCACAACATGGTCTATTCATGCATCATCTCAATTATCATCAACACAAGGTACACCTATTTGTATCCCCAGTACTAATTTATAAGTTTTCAGAATATTACACCCCGTAATGGTGGAAGAAATACTCATGTCACCTGATCTATATATACATTTTACCACAGTAGTATTCTGGAAACAAAATGCAAAGGTCACACATATGATTGTACAAAAGCCTAAATGGAAAGTGACCATGGATTACTAAAAACATCCATGTCCAGGGTGCCTAATGCTCTCAAATGTCAATCCTATTGGTTACTACATATTTGTTTGTTCCTAAGATTATATATTCAACCTCATGCCTGTTGAAAATATCTAATCCTATCACTCACTTTATACTTTGCCTGATTTCCTAATGTCCCTACTGATATTTGCTTTCCTACATATTTTTCCCAGTTCATCATTGTGACTGTCTCTTCACATGTGCTGACATTTACATTCACTCTCTAACTGAAACCCTGATGGATCTAAAGAAAGATCCCATGTGTGCATTCAAAACCAAAATGGCAAAAAGAGCAGTCATTGTGGATGAAGATTCTTGCCTTCCTCTGTTAGGTTCCTGACCTCCTACAAGTGAGAATAGAGATCCTTTGGGTCAAATGAATTCTTCAATGCTCTGCAGATGTGCTTGGGTTTTCTCATGACTCCAAATCGCATAAAAAATCTATACCTGACATTCAATAGGCCTCAATTTACAGAAACAGAGCGGAATTAATGGCAGGCCTTTTTGATCACTCCTGGTTCACAGGAGGGGTGTGCATGCCACCCTGACTTTAGGGCAATTAGAGGCAAGGGAGCTTATTCTGGAAACTGTCTTTCATTGTGACCCTCATGGAAACCTCCATCCAGAACTTTTGATGAGTGTCTTTATGGACGAAGATGAGGGCCATGTGGGAGTGTTTTCATTTTAATTGTGGTCATTTGTGTGGGGGTTGGAAGAAATGACTTGGTCCACCTGGGCTTGAACTCTGGTGTGATTCCCCTTAGAGCCTGAGTTCTGGAAATTACTTCATAGAAGTATTGAAATGAATTGTGTTGGTTTATAGGAGGCCACGCATGAGAGTCGCCCTTTGAAACTGAGATCTAGGCCCAAGGTGGCTTTCCACAGAGCAATGGGAATCTCAGCCAGGAAATCACATAATTTTATTCTGAAAGAATTGGCAGCGATTGTTGGCCCTCAGAAGCAAAAAGGAGTGGCCATACTCATATGGAATGAAATCAACTTCAAACCTAAGTTAATCAAAAGTGAAAAAGAAGGACACTATATACTGTTAAAAGGTACCATTCACCAACAAGACATAACAATTATCAATTTGTATGCACCAAACAATGGTGCTGCAAGTTCAAGTGTCAAATTGGCTATAACACAATAATTACAGGTGACTTCAACACACAACTCTCGCCATTAGACAGATCCTCTAAAGAAAAGCTTAATAAAGAAACTATAGAACTCAATAGCACAATCAATAACCTAGACTTAACCAACTATATAGAATATATCAAACATCATTAAGTGGATACATGTTCTTCTCAGCAGCAAATTGGTCCTACTCAAATATAGACGATATATTATGCCATATGGAAACTCTTACTAAATATAAAGGTATGGAGATAATACCATGCACCATATATGATCATAATGGAATGAAACTTGAAATCAATGATAAAAGAAGGAAGGAAAAATTCTACCTCACATGGAAAATGATCAATATGTTACTGAATGATCAATGGGTTAGAGAAGACATAAAGGAGGAGATAAAAAAAAATTCTTAGAAAGAAATGATAATACAGACACAACATACCAGATTCTATTGGAAACAATGAAAGCATTTTTAAGAGGGAAATTCATTTCTTGAAATTCTTTTCTCAAAAAAAGAAAAAAACAACAAAAAACGATCTCACACTACACCTCAAAAACCTAGAAAAAAAAAAGAGCAAAACAACAGCAAATGTAGTAGAAGACAAGAAATAATTAAAATTAGAGGAGAAATCAACGAAATTGAAACAAAAAAAAAATTGAAAAAATAAAAGTTGGTTCTTTGAAAAAATAAATAAGATCGACAGGCCCTTAGCCATGCTAATGAAGAGAAGTAGAGAGAGAATTCAAATTACTAACATATGGGATAAAAAAGGCAATATCACAACAGACACTACAGAAATACAGAAGATAATTAGAAAGTATTTTGAAACCCTATATTTCAAATGGAAATGAATGGACATCACCTGTTGCCCTTTGAGTAATTGCTTTCAAATGGGATTTGTCTGAATCTGCCACTTGGCCCTGTGTGAGGCTGTGGCTTAGATTCTCAGCACCTGATGAATCTAAAGAAAGATGGCATGTGTGCATCCAAAGCCAAATTGTCAATAGAGCAGTCATTGTGGATGAAGTCTCTTGCCTTCCTCTGCAAGGTTCCTGACCTCCATCCAGTGAGAATAGGAATCCTTTGGGTCAAATGAGTTCTTCACAGCCTTGCAGAGGCTAGCCAATAGGTGCTTGGGTTTTTTCATGACCCCAATTCAAATAAAGAATCTAAACCCCACAGTCAGTAGACCTCAAATTGGAGAAGCCAACAGTATTAATGGTAGGCCTATTTGATCACTCCTGGTTTACAGGAAGGGTGTCCAGGCCACCATGACTTTAGGCAAATGACTGGCAAGGAAGCTTATTTTAGACACTGTCTTGTCCTGCGCCCCTCATAGAAACCTCCAGCTAGAGGTTATGATGAGTGTCTACATGGTAAAAGATGAGGGCCATGTGGGAGTGTTTTGGTATTAATTGTCGTCATTTGTATGACGGTTGAAAGAGATAACTGGGTCCACATTGACTTGTACTCTGGTGTGAATCCCCTTAGAGACTGAGTTCTGGAACTGACCTCAGAAAAGTATTGCCATGAATTGTGTTGGGATTTTAGGAGGCCATGCATGAGAGTCACCCTTGGAGACTGAGATCAAGGCCCAGGGTGGCTTTCCACAGAACACAAGGAATATCAGCCAAGATATCCCATGATTTTATTCTTAAAGACTTGGTAGCCATAGTTGAGAGTCAAAACACACATGGACCTCACATTGTAGACCCCAATGGGCCTGGCTATATGTGACCTTTGGACACTCTTTGGGAAGCCTTGCCTATTTGAGTTCTCCAGAGATTTATTGAAATGAGCTTCCTCAACATTTAATGGTTCTTGAAACCCACAGTGCCTCCAACTTCATCCTTGAAAAATTGCTAGATAAATACCATGAAATTTTTGAAATTCCCATGACCAAGTGGAAGTGGAGAATCTTTGGATGTCCTGTTTCAGATCATGAGTATACCAGAGAGTGCCTTGGTTGACTGGGTTTCAAAAAAATAATGTAGAAAAAAGATGCCAGTAAGCTGTAGCCTGCTGAGAAGTGGGCATAGAGCAGTGGTGGGCGGGTGTGTGATAAAACATCTGTGGTAGGTCCATGTGGTTCGGCCACTGGCTTTCAAATTGCTTGTGAAGGACATGGTGCAGCCATCAGACCCTTATTTGTAATGGCATCTTGATATATGGAGAGGTTTCAGGGCAATGTTTAGAATAAGGTTGATATGGTCAAGGGTGCAAGCTATGTGGGAAAGAAGCCTGTTTGGTGCATTCTCCTGCAGACCCTGATCCACTACACATGACAGAACTCTCTCCAGCACTGTGTCCCAGTTGAACTTGTTGTATTTCGTGAATCAAATACCAAAGTCCCAGAGAAGCAACAAGAACCACCATGAAAATGGAAGAGCACCAAATGGCTTCACAGTCCACACGGGGTGACACTTAGACCCAGTGGCCACAGTTTACCAACAAAGAGAGAATTCAGCACTGCTGCCTCAGGTTCATTGGAAAATAATAAACCATGTCCTCCAGGTCACATAGATGCAGACCAAGCTTTGATGGGCTCACTCCAAAGGAAGCTAAAGCTCCTGAAAACAACATATATTTCAAGTGCCCAACCTCAGAGGCAGTTGCTCAAGAAGTCTTTAGTCCAGCAGAGCTCCATGATTGTGGAGTGTTTACCATGTCCCTTACTTTTGGAAACTGCTCTATCACCTCCAAGGTTGGGAACTCCTGAGCGTATTCCATTCCAGATATGCATTCACAGATTTTCTAACTCTTCTCCTCTAATTGTGTCTTACTTGGGGCAAAGGTAATGTCAAGGTATTGCTGTGGATGAGAGTGGGAAGATTTTTGTGTAGCACATATTTGCATACACATTGGATTCGTTTTTCAAATTTCCATTCAAAATACTGAATCCCTGACACGAATGCATACCATACTAGACTCTGACTACAATTCCTACTATGATGGAGAAAAATAACCAAAACAGAATAGAAATACAAGCAGTTCAGAACAGGCATTTTGTACACTTGGACTTGCTTTTTGCATTATGTAGAGTAGGTGTTATAAATCTAGTTAATATTTAATTGAAATAGTTCTCCATGTGTTTTTAAAGTGAAAAAAATGTGAATTCCTGTATCCCTTTCTCTGTACCCTATTAAGCACATGTATTTTTATATGCACATATAGAATCCTACCTGGTATCAGATATACATTCTTCTGAGGTGGCTGACTTGGCAGATACAAATTGTGAGAAGAGATCACTCCTCCTAAACGCTGTTGGATCTTAAAATTCAACCTATGGGTGACCGTCCTATTTGAACAACATTATTCATAAATCCATGTTCAGTAAAATTAATTTTTTTGGATCTGTGGATGATATATATTTAACATGAATTTCGATTGGCATATATATTGCTACTTTATAATGTCTGTGTGTTTTGTATATATATATATATATAAACACTCTAAAGAATTTTCAAAATATGAAATATATGTGTCTTATTATACACTCCCTAAATTTATTCATATTCATGTATGTGGATTTGTAATCAACATTTCACAAGATTATTCTCAGAAATATTCATTCACCTGAAATACTTATTTGTTTCCTAGTACTGAAAACTAACTTCAGTGAAAGCTGCATACAAATCCTAATATTTCTACAGTAACTTACCCAGTTTAACATCAATGCAAGTAGATTCCTATGGGACATGATGTGTATTTTGACGTACATTTGTATTCAACACTGGTACAGTACTACTTCTTCAGTTTATGCACATCCAAGGATAACTATTTCATCCAAAATTTCAAAATTTAAAACATTTATTTCACTTTCAATCACTTCCTGCTTCCGAATACATGTATTCCTCCAGGTTTCTTGACTGGTGTTTTCACGAGACTTCTTTACAAACACATTATTTTCGATTTCCATAATCACTTTTGAAGTAAAACTCACACACTCTTCATGATAAAATGTAACCCTAATATTACAATTAGATGTATAACTGGTTGCAATGAATGTATGTATATCAATATCAATATATGATTACCTATATATTTTCAGATATCAATTTATTCCAATTCCAATTTCTAAAGTTGGATACTGTTATATTGTTTATTCACAGTATTGTCTATTCATGCATCATCTCTATATTCATCAACACAGGGTACACCTATTTGTATCCCCAATACTAATTTATAGGTTTTAAAAATATTGCTCCCCATAATGGTGGAAGAAATACTCATGTCACCTGATCTACATATACATTTTATCACAGTAATATTCTGGAAAAATTGCAAAGGTCACACTTATGATTGTACCAAAGCCTAAATTGAAAGTGAGTATATATTACTAAAAATATCCATGTCTAGGATGCCTAATGCTCTCAAATGTCAATCCAATTGGTGACTACGTATTTGTTCCTTCTTAAGATTATATATTGAACCTCAACCCTGTTGAAAATGTCTAATCCTATCACTAATTTTATACTTTGCCTGATTTCCTAATGTCGCTGTTGATATCTGCTTTCCTATATATTTTCCCCAGTTCATCATTGTGTCTGCCTCTTCACATGTGCAGACATTTACATTCACTCTCTAAACGAAACCGTATTGCTGAAGAATTATTGGTCCAATTCAAAGACTCACTCTTCTTCCTAAACCTACAATCTTCCTAATCCTACTGACTATCCCTTTTTGACTGGATGTTCTCTCTGAAATTCAGTCATCTGACGGGCAAAGTTTAATTACATTGTGTATAGATTTATCTGAGACCACAATGCAGAATGTAATTCAAAGCTAAATATCACAATCAAGGGCCCAATGTCCTTCCTGGCTTCAAATTTTAATTACATTTATGTTTTCTTACTTATATTTCAAATATATATTCGTATAAATATTGCAGTTTCCCAATACCATTATTCATCCAGCAGAATGATTCCTAACACAAATAAAACATGTTATTAACCCTAACCATACACTGTTCTCTCATTCAAAATTTACAGAGAGGAGGGACAGTGTTGGTCTTACAATACAGGAATGTAGGGGACCTTCCACCTGCTGAGAACTTCAGAGGTTCATGCAGAAATGATCCCTGGAGAAGATGTAGGCAGCTATGAAGGACCTGAGAGAGCAAAAGTCATGTTCAATGGCAAAAAACCTGGTCAGGATGAAGGGTTCTTTCTGAATCAGCCTCTCACATTGTAATGTACAGAAGATGGACCAAACAAGGCCTGTTTGGTAGCTGTTCCTGGGTGCCTATGGTTGATATACCATTCTAAGTTGTGAAAGAGTCACAGGAAGTAGGGGCAGCCTCCTTCTCATGTGACACTTGGAAGCCACTGGTAGGACAAAGTGGTTGCCAAGGCAGTAACCTCATTCAGTTCCTGAAAGAAGTGACCTCACCACACTTCCTTGGTGATGGAAATCTCTGAAATTGGGATTCATGAAGCCAGGCACTCAGAGCCAGTCCCAGTCCCAGTCCCAGTGGTCTCACTTGTTTGGATATACCAAGGACAGATTCAGTCTTTCTGGGTACCTACTGATGTGAGGATGGCCAAATGCCAGGAAAGCTCTGAAGAGGGACCTTTCCTGAGAAAGCAGGTAGTGGCTCACCTGTGGATCCTGACACATTCACACCGTTGGCCAAGGAGACCAGATCTGAGACAGGTGAGGCCATTTCGGGGAAACATAGTATGGCCCACCAGTCAGAGGACACTACGGATAGTCACAGAACTTCTGGGGGAAGGAGGTACCTTTGTGGGTGTGGGTGTGGGTTTGTGGTTTTTGTCTCATGTTCTAAGAATAGGTAGGCAAGGCGCTTTGTTTGGTGTGGAATTAACTGTTTCTAGTAAGTCATTTGACAAGGTGAGTGTTTCTATGTCTGTTTATCACACTGTGTCCGTGGTTGTAGACATTAGAAAAAAGAATGCATCAATAGATGTGTCCTGTCTAGTAGAAAGCTTCCCAGCATTCACCCTGCCCAATGTATGAATAGACTTCAGATTGCCTTATTGATAGGTAACACCTGCAATCTTCCTAAGTTCCAGTTTTCTTCTGGAGTTCTGGCCCCTCTCCAATGTAGGCTCATGGTTTTGTGTCTAAGGTATGTATTGTCGCGACCCCTCGCCAGCAAGGGAACACACGATACAGGATTCTTCTTTCAGCAGTTTATTCAGGCCTTGATTAAAGTATCTTCTAGTGACCCCCTCCTCCCGAGCGCCCAAGCACAGCCTAATAAAGCCTCCCACGTACCAATCTTAAGCCGCCACGTGGATCTTTCTCATAGGGTGGCAAGAGATAGCGTGCCAACACTCCATAAAAGGAGTTGTTTACCACAGGCCACAGTGGAAGCCGGCGCCATCTTCTAATGGCGGCCACAATCTACAACAATGGCTTACCACAGTTCCCCCTTCTATTTTATAAAACAATGCAGGATAAAGTAGAGGTCCTATCCCACTGTGCAGAAGCAGCTGCAATGTATAGTTCAGTCCTAAGGAGGCGCCTTCCACAGAACTGACCCCATATCAGCCGACGCTTTTTTTCATAGGGCGGGGGCGTGGACGTCAAACCCGCATGCAATAGGACATGCTTTCCTTGAGGTCCGTTGAGGGATCACTCAAGTGCAGTGCTTTGCCTCGCATCCTGCATCGTGATGATGGCGAGAAGTAGGGCAACACAGGTAGCCTGGTAACAATAACAAATTTTTAGTTGGCAACACAATCCCTAAGCCCCAGAGAAAAGTAAAGAGTCTGTAGCCGAGAAGAAAGACCAGTCCTAAAACCCATCTGTGTGCAAGAGTAACAAGAACTGCAGAGTGCAAGGGCTGTTCAGTACTGGGGGAGAATAAGAAAGAGGACATGCCAATGCCAGTGCAATGTGAAATTAACTTAGGGTGCAATGGCCATGCCCAGAAAATAACTGTTTAAGATGTGCAAGCCAGATTTGCGGAGACATGCCATTTTCCAAGGCCGCAAGAGCCTGTACAATCATAGCCTTCTCCTGTGTATGGCGAGTTTTAAGGCGACAGAGAAGCCACAAACAAAGTATAATACCTAAGTAACACATTGCCCTAAAAATACCCACTCCCACCCACTCCTTAAAGAAGGAAAAGGCAGAAGATAGCCAACTGGTGAATTGACCCAAAGTCACTGGTTCGACACGGGTACTATTCAAAACAGCAATTTGAGTTAGTTGAGATTGGAGTAAGTTTTCTGCTTCCATGGACCAGGTTCTGGATAAATATTTCCCGATGATGTGGGAGGCATTCCTGGAATCATTAAATCTGACAGAGGTTATACATAAATGTGCACGTTGATCAACACAACCTAAATATACTAGATCAGACAATTCCTCAACTTGAGCTTGAAGCAGATCTATCCTTTGATTAGCAGCCAGAATCCCAGATAAAATGTGTTGATTAATTCTACTTTGAGATTCAAGTATGGTGGATGTTTGTTGAATAACCTCATTAGTAGTGGCAGCAGTTTGTACTTGGCTGGCCATGTATAT
The DNA here is from genome assembly GCF_048772815.1 of Callospermophilus lateralis. Lineage (NCBI taxonomy): Eukaryota > Metazoa > Chordata > Mammalia > Rodentia > Sciuridae > Callospermophilus > Callospermophilus lateralis. The sequence goes on along the minus strand of NW_027514395.1, from coordinate 203,114 downwards.
CTTTGATGGACTTATACTCATTAGCCCAATTTTTTTTTTTTTGTTTTGTTTTGTTTTACATCTGGGGCATAAGCTTGGTTGACGGCTAACAGAGGTGGGCTCAATTTTGGATGTTTTTTTTTTTTTTTTTTGTTAGAACACTCTCGTTCAAATTTTTTTTTTTTTTTTGATTACACCCAAAACACTTTTCGGCAACAGGGCTGGATTTATGTGATAATTGAAGGACAGCAGCAGCAAGGCCAGCATTAGTTAATGGCCCACCTATTTCTCTACAGACTTTCATCTAGGCCTCTATGCCTTTGTTTTTATAAGGAGTAATAGCTGCTTTACATTCTTTAGTACATTGTTCAAAAACAAGTTGTTTAATCAAGGGCATTGCTCTATCAGGGTCACCAAAGATTTTTCCTGCGGCGTCCACCATCCTAGCAACAAAGTTCGAAAAATGTTCTGTGGGGCCTTGCATGATTTTTGTTAAATTGCCAGACACTTCTCCTCTATTTGGGAGTGATTTACATGCACGGATACAAATGTTATTGATCTGTTCATATACCTCAGAGAGGTATCCTGTTTGTTGATTAGCAAACCTGCCTTGTCCCAAAAGCATAGCCTTATCCCAGGCAGGGCGTCCCGCTGCATGATTTTGAGCAGCTTGCTCTACTGCACCCTCTAGCAAAATGCTCTCCAATCCAAATATTTCCCTGGGGAGACACAAGCGTGGACTAGACTAGCTCAATCTGAAGGAGTCATACAAAATTTAGCAAGTCCCTCCACCTGAGTAAGGGTGAAAGCGGCATCCACGCCATAAGTGCGGACAGATTCCGCCAAGGTTTTAATTATCTTAAAGTCTAAAGGCTCATGATATCTTCCCCTGTTATTGTCCTGAAATACAGGGTATGCAAGTCCCATATCTGTATTAACTTTCCTCCAAACTTGCTCATGAAAAGATCTCCTGGAATTTTGGCTCCCCCCCCCATACGGGGGTGGGGCAACCGGCACCATATCTTCTTCGAGATATTCTACCTCCTCCTCCTCAGAGTGTTGTTGACCGATATTGGATCCCGTCCCCTTTTTACAGTAGGCCTGCGTGCCCTGTATCCCTTTTTTCTTTTTCTTCATTTTTATCTTGCATAGTTGTTGTAGCAATATATCAAGGTCCTCAGAACTCTCTGAGCTGCTTGTGTTCTCAGGCGTTTTTAATTCAGCCATGTCTGGGTAGAGCCTTCTCCTATTTTTAGTTTCAGGATCTTTTGCCTTCTCACTACTCTTACTCCCAATGCTCTCTGCCACTTCACTATGTGAGCCTTCAGACTTTTCCTCATGTAGTTGCTCAAGAACAGCTTGACCCTCACTCACAGCTTCCTGGCATTTACTATCTACTATACATCCTCTAACTAACATCCAAAGTGGTATAACACCACCCTCTAAGGTGCCTTGTTCACGAGCGAAATCTAGATCTTTCCCTAATTTTTCCCAGCTAGGAATCGTAAGACTCCCTGAAAAGGCAAACCAAGGAGCTGCTATATCACTTTCTCTTAAAAACATCTGCAAAGTGCTCTGCTTTACCTTAAGTAGTTTTGAAGGTAGTAACCCATCCAGGGCCAACAAAATTGGGCTTGAAGAGGCAGCGCCCATAATAGTTTCAAAGCTATAAAGAAAGTGAAAGTACAAAAGTCCCGCTCTCTCCTTAGTTACAGAGGAGCGTCCTATTTTATTATATTTTCCCTGCTCTCTCTTAATGTACAGAGGAGCGTCCCACTATTTACTTGCGGATTCCCACTTTACCTGGGAACTTACCGGTGCACCACCCTGACTGCAGAAAGTTCTGGATCCTGGGTTCGATAAATATTCTTCCCCGTACGGGCCACCAATTGTCGCGACCCCTCGCCAGCAAGGGAACACACGAAACAAGATTCTTCTTTCAGCAGTTATTCAGGCCTTGATTAAAGTATCTTCTAGTGACCCCCTCCTCCCGAGTGCCCAAGCACAGCCTAATAAAGCCTCCCACGGACCAATCTTAAGCCGCCACGTGGATCTTTCTCATAGGGTGGCAAGGGATAGCGTGCCAACTCTCCATAAAAGGAGTTGTTTACCACAGGCCACAGTGGAAGCCGGCGCCATCTTCTAATGGCGGCCACAATCTACAACAATGGCTTACCACAATGTACCACCTAAAAGCTCTGTGACATGACCATGTACTGGATAGCTCAAGGGAATGGCCAGCATCTCAGAAAAATCAGATATCAGTGTTACCATTAAATCTCAGTGGAGAAACCCTCCTTTGGGCCTTTTGCTTACCTATTGTTCTGTTGCCCTGAATGTCAGCAAGTTCTTTGCCTCAGGCCATCCCTTTGTGAAGCCTGAAGAAAACACTTTTCAAATGGAAATGAATGGGCATCACCTGTGGCTCTTTGCTTAATTGCTTTGGAAAGGATGTGTCTGAATCAGCCTATTGGCCCTGTGTGAGGCTGTGGCTTAGATTCTCAGCACCTGATGGATCTAAAGAAAGATCCCATGGGTGCATCCAAAACCAAAATGGCCAAAAGAGCAGTCATTGTGGATGAACTCTCGCCTTCCTCTTTTGGGTTCCAGACATCCATCAAGTGAGAATAGGGATCTTTTGGGTCAAATGAGTTCTTCAAAGCCCTGCAGAGGCCAGCCCATAGGTGCTTTGGTTTTCTCATGACTCCAATACACATAAAGAATCTAAACTCCACAGTCAGTAGGCCTCAAATTGGAGAAAGAGAGCAGTATTAACTGCAGACCTATTTGATCACTCCTGTTTCACAGTCAGGATTTCCAGGCCACCATGACTTTAGGCAAATGAGGGGCAAGGGAGGATATTTTGGACACTGTCTTGGGCTGCGTCCCTCATGGAAACCTCCCTCCAGATGTTATGATGAGTGTCTACATGGAAGAAGATTAGGGCCATGTGGGAGCGTTTTGTTTTGAATTGTGGTAATTTGTGTGGTGCTTGGAAGTGATGACTGGGTCCACCTGGGCTTTTACTCTGATGTGATTCCCCTTAGAGTCTGAATAATGGAACTGACCTCAGAGAAGTATTGTCATGAATTGTGTTTGGATTTTACTAGGCCATGCATGAGAGTCGCTCTTGGAACCTGAGATCTAGGCGCATGGTGGCTTTCCCCAGAGCACTGGGAATCTCAGCCAGGATATCACATCATTTTATTCTGAAAGAATTTGCAGCCACAGTTGAAAGTCAAAACACACATGGACCTCACATTGTAGACCTCAATGGGCCTGGCTTCATGTGACCTTTTGGCCACTCTTTGGGAAGCCTTACCTGTGAGCGTTCTCTAGAGCTTTCATTGAAATGAGCTTCCTCAACTTTTAATGGTTCCTGAATGAATTGAAACCCACAGATCCTCCAACTTCATCCTCGGCAAATGGCTTGATAAATACCTTAAAATTTTTGAAATTCCCATTACCAGGTGGCACTGGAAAACTTTTGGATGTCCTGTTGCTGATCATGAGTGTACCAGACAGTGCCTTGACTGACTCGGTTTCATGAAAATTGTGTAGAACAGTGATGCCAGTAAGTTGGAGCCTGCTCATTAGTGGGCCTAGAGCAGTGGTGTGAAGGTGTGTGATTAAACATGTGTGGTGGGGACATGTGGATCTACCATTGGGTTCCAAATGCCTTGTGACTGACAGGGTACAGCCAGCAGACCCTTCTATGTAAAGGCATCTTTTTATATAGAGAGGTTTCAGGGAAATGTTCAGAATCAGGTGGCTATAGACAAGGGGGCAACTTATGTGGGATAGAATCCTGGTTGGTGCATTCCCTTGCAGACCGTGACCCTCCACACGTGACAGAACTCCATTCAGCACTGTGTCCCAGTTGAACTCCTTGTATTTCGTGAAAGAAATACCAAACTCCCAGTGCACCAGCGAGAAACACCACGAAAATTGGAAGATGACCAAATGGCTACACAGTTCACACGGGGAGACACTTACACACCAGTGGCCATAGTTCAACTACAAAGAGAATATTCAGCACTGCTGCCTCATGTTCATTGGAAAATTAGAAACAATATTCTTATGGTCACATAGTTGCACACCAAGATTTGATGGTCTCACAACAAAGGAAGCTAAAGCTTCTGACAACAACATATATTTTAAGTGCCCAACCTCAGAGGAAGTTTCTCAAGAAGTCTTTACACCAGCAGAGCTCCATGTTTGTGGAGTGTTTACCCTGTCCCTTACTTTTGGAAACTCCTCTACCACCTCCAAGGTTGTGAACTCCTGAGCATTTTTCATTCCTGATATGTATTAACAGATTTTCTAACTTTTCTCTTCTAATTGTGTCTTACTTGGAACGAAGGTAATGTCAATGCAATGTTCTGGATGAGAGTGTGAACTTTTTTGTGTAGCACATATTTGCATACACAGTGGATTTATTTTCCAATTTTCCATTCGAAATACTGAATCCCTGACACTAAACCATACCCTAATAGACTCTGACTTCTACTCCTAATATGTTGGGGAAAAATAACATAAACAGAATAGGAATACAAGCAGTTCAGAGGAATCATGGTGTATAGTTGGACATGTTTTTTGCATGATTAATGGTAGGTGTTATAAATCTAGTCAATTTTTAATTGAAATAGTTCTCCATGTGTTCTTAAGGTTAAAAATATGTGAATTCCTGTTTCCCTTTCTCTGTAGTCTATTCAGCACATGTATTTTTAAATGGACATATAGAATCCTACCTGGAATCACACGTACATTCTTGTGAGGTGGCTGATTTGGCAAATACAATTTGTGAGAAGTAATCACTCCTCTTAAACGCTGTTGGAACTGAAAATTCAACCTATGGGTGAGCTTCCTAGTTGAACAATATTATACATAAGTCCATGTTCAGTAAAAGAGATATTTTTGCATCAGTGGATGATATATCTTTCATGATAAATTTCGATTGGCATATATATTACTAATTTAATGTCTGTGTGAGTGTGTGTTTTGTGTGTATGTATATATATATATATATATATATATATATATATATATATATATACACTCTCCAGATTTTTCAAAATATGAAATATATGTGTCTTATATACACTCTCTAAGTTCATTCATGTTCATGTATATGGATTTATAATCAACTTTTTACAAGACTATTCTCAGAAATATTCATCCACCTGAAATACATATTTGTTTCCAGTACTGAAAACTAACTTCAGTTAATGTTGCATACAAATACTAATATTTCTACAGTAACTGACCTAGTTTAACATCAATGCAACTAGATTTTTATGGGACATGATGTGTATTTTGACGTTAATTTTAATTCAACACTGGTACATTAATATTTCTTCAATTTATGCACATCATAGCATGTATATTTCATCCACAAGTTAGCAAACTTATAGGCAATTGTTTCCCTTTTAATCACTTCGTGCTTCAGAACACATGAATTCCTCCAGGTTTCTTGACTGGTCTTTTCATGAGACTTCATTCCAAACACATTATTTTCAATTTTCATAATTCTTTTTGAAGCAAAACACACACACTCTTCATGATAAACCATAATCGTAATATTACCATTAGATGTATAACTGGTTGGAATGAATGTATGTATAGCAATATAAGATTTCCTGTATATTTTCAAATATCAATTGAATCCATTATTTAAATTTGGAACCCATTATATTATTTATTCACAGTATGGTCTATTCATGCGTTATCTCTATATTCATAGTCACAGGGTACACCTATTTGTACTCCCAATACTAATTTATATATCCTCAAAATAATGCTCCCATAAATGGTGGAAGAAATACTCAAGTCACCTTATCTACATATACATTTTATCACAGTAATATTGTGGACACAAAAAGCAAAGGTCACAGTTATTATTTTACCAATGTAAAGGTTAGGCAAGCGTCAGAGGAAGAGACCACCGGAGACTGTCTCATGCAACAGCCAAGGGTTTATGGGGGTCCAGCATGCTGGGGCTCAGAGCTCGCTTGAATAGAGCAGAGAGCCCTGAGAACAGCTTAATCAGAGCTTATATACTTTTCTTGGAGAGGGCAGGGAGGGAAGATTATTGATTGGTCAGGGCGAGTGGGTGGTTTGCTTGCAAACGCGTGAGGGAGTACATTCTGCAGTTTTGCAGTTGGGTACAGCACATTCAGCGAACAAGATTAGCAAGCAGTTCTCAAGATATCAACATTGTGTTGTTAAGCATACCGAAAAAGTGGAAGTGAAAAGTACCTATTTTATTCACATTTCATTCCCCACTTCTTCTTTTCGTTACTTTTAATTATAAAAGTGATCATTGGGGGTGTCACATTTTATGTCTGCTAGTGTGGTATATTGTTTTCTGATTACCATAAGTTTAACTTGTCCAATTTGAGCTTGAAGAAAGGAAACTACACGGTTGAGCAAACAGGGTCCTACAGTTAGCAATAATATGAGGATTATTAATGGACCAGCCAGGGCTGATAAAAGTGTAGTTAACCAGGGGAACTATGTGAACCAAGACTCAAACCACCCTTTTTGGGCCTCTCTCTCTTGTTGATGCTCTTCAAGGTGTCTTCTTAATTTAATCATAGATTCTTTTACAACTCAAGTATGGTCGTCATAAAAACAACATTCTTCCCCCAATGCAGGACAAAGGCCCCTTTTCTCATTAAGAGGAAGTCGAACCCTCGCTTGTATTGTAAAACAACTTCAGAGAAAGAGGTTAAATATTCCTGTTATGCTGTGAAGGAGGTTTTTAATATCTTTAAATTTTGGTCTATTACTGCTTTTAATTGGGTCATTTGTTGTGTCCCATGGACTAGGGCAGTGGTTCCTGTGCCCACCCCTGCAGCAACTCCTATTCCTAATAGGATGGCTAAAGTGAGGGATACAGGTTCTCAGCAGAACCGGGTTGTATGCCCCCCTATTTGATCTTTAAATGTACCTACGTTATGACAGAGCACTCTGGGAAACATCTGCACCATTACATAATTAATCACATCTGTTGACCATTTTATGAAAACATACACAATGTTTAAGTAGATAGAATTATACAGTTGTAGGGATGGAAAAGGTAAGGCACATAAGATAGCACCGAAGACAGGGAAACAGTCCTTTTGGTTGGAACCGGATTTAGAGGGCATTGCTTCTGTTGTAATCAATTAATCACCTGAACCCCAAGTTTAGGGAGTTTCAGAATTTTGTACCCAACATGTAAGGGAAGGGACTCAGAAATTCACAGTCTGCAGAAGTTCACAAAAAGCAGTTTTTGTTTCTGTTTGTTTTTTTCCTCTGCTCTGGGCATTTTAACTTTTTAAGGACACCTGGGAGGGGGAGAACTTTTTTCTTCTCTTTTTTTCTTCCTGCCAGCTGTTACCATGGACCACAGTTGGTAACTTTTTTATCTTAGAAATGTAGCCATCTCTGTGAAGCCCCAGCTAAAGGGCAGAGGCATTGTTCACATATTTTGTGAAAAACTAGTAAGGGGTTGTCTAGCTTAGGAGTGCTGATTTTTCCAGCCAGTGGCCAAGTAGAACAGAGCAACAAGAAAAGAGGAAGTTTATCTACATTGAACACTTTTATAGGGACTCTGTTGCTGAAAGTCCTAAAGTCAGCCATGGTGAAGACTTCTGGAGAAGGTCATTTAAGGCTTTTCTGTGGCCCTGGTACAGAGGGGAATACGGGGAAGGCAGGGCGTGAGAGCAGCTCCGTGGATCTGAGAATGAGGAAAAAGAGATATAAAAGAATAATGGGAAAGGGGTTTGGGATTTTCCTGGCAACAAAACTTGAGCAGTAGAACAGCTAGAGCAGAGGGAAAGACGGGAGTGAGTATCCCAAAAAGCCTGTGAGGGACTTTAAATTCTTAGTAACCTGTTTTCAGTGGTGACAAAGCAACTTTAAAGGCCATTTTCATTACATATTGGATAGGCTTCTGAGGGTACTCCTCAACTGGTTTGAGCTTTGGGTTAGCTGGTACGATTATCTGGTGGGACCCGGTGCAGGCAATAGGAGAAGAGTGGAATGAGTGGGTGGAAGGGTACCTCAGTACCTGCTACCTCAGCAAGGGGGCAATGGTCTGAGAACCGGCGGAGGTTTGGGTTTTTGTTCCAGTAATTGGAGGGGAGAAATCAGGTTGCTCATGTGTGAGTGACATTAGAGAGTCTGAAGTAGAAGACTGAGGGTGAGGATCTATTGGAGAAGCATAGTTCAGGATGTGAGCAAAGGAGGGAAAAGGCCTACACATAGGGGAATTTCTTTCCACCCTTTTGAGCACTTGCCGATGTTGAAAAGGTCACGCAGAATTTGACGATCTAGAGACCCCTCTGGGGGCCATCGGTTTGGTTGTCTAATTGGTTATATGGCCAATGCTGTGTACTGAATTTGATGAGAAGTTTGGGTTCCACCAGGCAGCCCCTGTATGCTCACATCTCTATTACTTACAGAAGAAGTTGGCTTTTCCCCAAAAAGCCGTGGCTGTTTGTGGCTTTGATAGTCCAGTGGGAAAACATAGTATTCTATTTTGCCAAACTGCATCTGGCTCGGGTGTCCCTACATCCATAATGTTTGTTTTCATTATCTATTGTACAAATGGGATTTAATGGAATTTTATTGGGATTCTCTTCATCAGGGATATCCCAATAGGAAAGACATATAGCCAGCTGACAAATGTCTGGGTGGAGAGATGGCCACCAGGTCCCTAAGGGGGCTGTATGCGAGATAGACCATACTTCTTTTCTAGTAGGATTTGTGATTAGCCATTTCTGCTGAACGGGCTGATGAGGGTTAGGACTACTGGTGGCCAAGGGGAGAGTCTATAGCCTTATCCACATGGTGAATATGCAATTTGAAAGGCTTATCAGTCTTTTCCAGTTTCCAGCCAAATTCTGGACAGGGTGCAGGCTTGAGATGAGAGGCATGGATCCAAGGAGTGATTCCATCTACCTTTACCACTGTAGGCATTATAAGTAGCACCTGGTATGGTCATGTCCAGCGGGGTTCCAGGGATGACACCTGATGTCGTCTTATGTAGACAAAGTCTCTGACTTGATGTCGATGTGGAGTCCACACTTCACCAGGTTGTTAGGCAGTGGCCAGCGGTTTCCACAGGTATCACTGAGTTCTTTCAAGAGCTTTGAGTCTGTCAAGCAAGGGGGTGTGGAAGGAATCATTAGGTCTTACAGTTGGGTTTTCTCACTTACTGGAGGAGGGGCACCATAGAGAATTTCATACGGGGTGAGATTACACAAAGAAACAGAGGGAGTATTTCTTGCATGAAACAGTGCATGAGGCAGGAGCGTAGTCCAATCTTTTATGCCGCTCTCTAAGCTTAATTTCATTAAGGTCTCTTTAATGGATCTATTTATTTTTTTTTACCTGTCCTGAGCTCTGGGGTCTAAAAGCACAATGTAACTTCCAATTAATCCCCAGGGTCCTGGCTAACCCCTGACTTACCTGGGCCATGAACGCTGGTCCGTTATCAGACCCTATTACCTTAGGAAGGCCGTATCTTGGAAAAATATCTAAATAACTTTCAGGATCTTCTTGACCACCATTTGCACCTTTTTTTTGGGGGGGAAGGCTTTAATCCATCCTGAAAATGTATCTACAAAGACTAGGAGATATTTAAGTCCATACCTTGCTGGCTTAATTTCAATAAAGTCCACCTCCCAGAATTGTCCTGGTCTGGTTCCTCATTGGTGCTTTCCTGGAGGAAGCTTGAAAGGGTAAGCATTAACCTACTGACAGACCCGACAGGCTTTTGTTACCCGTTCAGTTATTTTCTTTTGCTGTGAGTCAGTTAGTGGAAAACTCTGTTCTTGATCCTTCAGAAATGCCTGCAGTTTCTTTGAACCAAGGTGAGTGAATTGATGTACATTTTTAACATATTGTAGGGCTTTCTGAAATTGCAGCCTTGGCTCAGTGAAGTTGAGGAGTTCAGTGTCAGTGTCCTCAGATGTTATCAAAAGTTTGCTGGTCCTCAGAGGTCCATTGGAATTGGGTATCTCCCTTTAACAGCGGGTATAAAGGAGAAGTTAAGGGCGCAAACAAAGGAATCCATAACCTGCAAAACCCAGCAGTCCCAAGAAACTCTCTGTGTTGTCTGCTGTTAGATGGGGGTGGTATCTGCACAACCATTTGTTTTCTGGGCTCAGTGAGCGATCGTATACTGCCCCTAAGGGAATAGCCCAGGGAGAATACTTCTTGCTGGCAAATTTAGGCCTTTTTGGCAGAAGCTCTATACCCGAGTTGAGCAAGCTCATATAATAGTACTTGGGTCCCAGACTTACAGTTTTTCTTGGTGTTGGCTGCCAGTAGCCGATCATCCACATATTGAAGCTGGGTGACTTCGGGGTGCGTAGTTCTGAAGTTGTTGAGATCTCTGTGGAGGGCTTCATCAGAGAGAGTGGGAGAGTTTTTCAACCCCTGTGGGAGTCTAGTCCAAGTTAGTTGACCAGACGTTCCGGTTTCTGGGTCTACCCACTCACAAGTAAACAGCAACTGACTATCTTTATGCAGAGGCAAACAAAAGAAAGCATCTTTTAAATCCAGAACAGTATACCATTTCCGCTCAGTGTTCAGAGTGATAAGCAGATTGTATGGATTTGGTACCGAGGGGTGAATGTCCTGCAGTCTGTTTTGATCTCTCTTAGGTCTTGAACGAGGGATAGTCCCCGGTTCCTGGCTTTTTTTACTGGTATCAGGGGAGTGTTCCGGGCCGATTGACAGGGCCTTAGTACCCTAAGGCCAGATACTTCTGAATATGAGGCCTTATCCCATCTTTAGCTTTTTTTCTCAGAGGATATTCTTTGACATTGATTGGGGAGGCTGAGGTTTTTAATTCCACTGTTATTGGAGGTTGTTTCACTGCTAGGCCTAACCCAGCAGTTTTTGCCCAGGCATCTGGGTAATCTGTTATCCATATCTGGGGTAGCTTGCCTGTTTGAGCAGTCTTGGGGGTGTGAAGAGTTGTTGTTCATCTTCTGCTGACATATTTAAAGCTGTGACTATAGGAGTTTTTACTGAAGGATTTAGAAATTTCATTTTGGGGCCTTTGGGGTTAAAAGTTGTTTTGGTCCAGAGCTTGGTGAGCAGATCTCTGCCCATGAATGGGGCCAGGCATTCTGGGCATTCTGGGATTACTAGAAAGGAGTGATGGATTTTTCCTTTCCCCATGTCCATGGTCTTCTTAGTTGTCTAAGTCCGATATTTCCTGCCGTTAGCCCTTTGAACTAGAGACCTTTTATTTGATAGAGGGCCCAGTGGAGCCTTAAGGGCTGAGTATACTGCCCCTGTTTCCATTTCAAAGTTTACTGGGGTCCCCTCTACTTCAAAAGTTACCCTGAACTCGGGGAAGGGATCTGAGCCCAGAATTTCTTAGTCATCCTCCAGAGTCAGAATGGCTGGCTGGTGTGGCTTTCTTTTTCTAGGGCAATCTTTGGCCTAGTGTCCTTTTTCTTTACAGTAGGCACATTGATCTGAGGCCAGGGGTGGGTGGCCTCTGGCCTGGGCCCAGGTATCCCTTTCTGTCTCCCTGTTTCTTAATTTCTGGCCTATTTTTTGTTGTGACCAGGACCTTAGTCAATGCCTTAGTCTGTCTTTTGCGTCTCTCATCTTCCCTTTGCTCCCTTTCTTTCTCTCTGTTTCTCTCTTATACTATACTTTCTCGGCTTCTGTGAGTAAATCTCTCAAAGTCATATCTTATAATCCATCTAAGAGATGTAACTTTCTTTTAATATTCAGGGTAGCTTGCCCAATGAAGGCCAGCATGACAGATGCACTTTGATCCTCTGCCTGAGGATCAAAATGAGTATATCTCCTATATGCCTCAATAATTCTCACTGGAAACATAGAGGGAGGTTGATCAGGCCCTTGAAAAATCTCTCTTACCTTGGCCAAATTAGTTGGTTGCCTAGCGGCCACCTGGAAATCCACTATTGGGGCCCAGCAAAAAGTGGACAGATGCTCCTTATGTTCAGAGGTGTTGGGGTCCCAGTTGGGTCAGTTCAAGGGGAAGCCAGCTTTGATGATGTTGGGAAGTTGTGTCGGTCGCCCATCTGGTCCGAGGATATTTTCTTCTAGCTTCCAGGAGGTTTCTCTCTCGTTCCTCTATCATGAAGAGAGTGTCCCTAGAATTTGTTGGCAGTCATCCCGAGTAGGCAGATGTGAAAATGACAGGAAGTTCTTTGAGTTCTTTTAGCCGAGCCAGCTTCCTCCAGGGAAGGAGGGGCTGCATGTGTCACAGGGGAGTCATTAGGAGGACGCTGTGCCAGCCTAGCTTTCTCCAGTGGCGGAGAGGCTGAGTCAGCAGCAGGGGGATCACTTAGAGTTTGTTGGGGGTTGGGGGACAAGGGCAGGGGATTAGAATGGGGAGGAGAGTCCAGTAGAGTCTTGAGACTCAGGGAGAACAGAGGGTGCAAAAGGAGGAGCAGAGGGTTTGAGAGATAGAATCATTGTGGAAGGAGTAGGAGCGGGGGAAGGGACAAGGAAAGGCTTCATCCATGGAGGAGGAGATTTGCAGAAGGTCCTGCCAAGTTAAGATATATGGCTGGTCATCTGGATGGCTATGTGGCCCCGGCTGAAAGACAATATCTCTGACTTTTCGAATTAGTGGGAAGTAGAAACATCCTTCTGGGGGCCATCTGACTCCAAAGGTGGGTCATTCTGAGGCACAGAGAGTCTGACAGGTCCGGCGTTTTACTGAAAAAGAAAGATTCTGGGCCCTTAAGCGGACTTTGGTCCAGTGATCAAGGGTCAGGGACAGAAACGTTGAAGTGCTTCCATAATGAGAGATACACAAACAATGAAAGCAACGACACACTACACAGACAAGACAAGACAAAAAAGACAGGAAATGACGTCCAATACTGAGATCAGGACTGAGAAGCCGGAAAAACCTGATGGGCTGGCAATACTGAATCCGAAACAAAATATCACTGATTCAAGGAGACTATTGTTCCTCGATTTCCTGAGTCCTCTGGGGCGTCCCCCAGGGACGTGGCCTGTGGCTCTGTGACACATCTGTCAATCACCATCAGAGAGAGCTCATGCTCATCACAGATAGCCATTTTGCCAAGCTGCTGCCGGATCTCGCTGGGGCCTCCAGTTGTAAAGGTCGGGCGAGCGTCGGAGGAAGAGACCACCAAAAGAATGTCTCATGCAACAGTAAAGCGTTAATTGGGAGTCCAGCATTCTGGGGCTCAGAGCTCACTTGAATAGAGCAGAGAGCAATGAGAACAGCTTAAGCAGAGCTTATATACTTTCCTTGGAGTGGGAAGGGAGGGAAGTTTATTGATGGGTCAGCGCAAGTGGGCGGTTTGCGTGCAAACGGGTGAGGGAGTACATTCTGCAGTTTGGCAGTTGGGGACAGAACATTATGGGAACAATATTAGCAAACAGTCCTCAAGATTTCAACAGTGTTTTGTTAAGCATACAGAAAAACAGGAAGTGACAAGTAACTATTTTATTAACCTTTCACCAAAGAATAAGTGGAAAGTGAGCATGGATTACTAAAAACATCCATGTCCAGGTTGCCTAATTCTCTCAAATCAATCCTATTGGTGACTACATATTTGTTTCTTTCTAAGATTATATATTCAACGTCAGCCCTGTTGAAAATAACTAATCCTATCACTCACTTTATACTTTGCGTGATTTCCTAATGTCTCTATTGATATCTGCTTTCCTACATATTTACACGAGTTCATCATTGTGACTGACTCTTCACATGTGTTGTCATTTACATTCACTCTCTATTCGAAACCCTATTGCTAAAGAACTTTTGGTCCAAATCCTATACTCACTCTTTTTTCTAAACCTACCGACTATCTTCCTAATCCTACCAACTATCCCTTTTTGACTGGAAGATGTCTTCAACAATCAATCATCCAAGGTACAAGGTCTTATGCCATTGTATATCGATTTATCTGAGACATCTGAGCAGAACATAATTCAAAGCTAAGTATTCCAATCAATAGCCCAATGCCCTTCTTGGATTCAAATCTTATCTAGATTTATGTTTTCATACTTATATTTCACCTATATATTTTTGTAAATATCGCAAGTTCCCAATACCATTGTTCATTTCTCAGTATGATTCCTAACCCAAATCGAACCTGTTATTACCCTAACCATACAGTGTTCCCTCAAAATAACTTTACAGAAGAGCCGGTACAGAATTTGTCTTACAATACAGTAATGTAGGGGATCTTCTACCTGCTGAGAACATCAAAGGTCCATGCAGAAATGGTACCCTGGAGAAGTTGCCGCAGCTATGAAGGACCTAAGAGAGCAAAAGTCATCTTCCATGGCAAACAACATGGTCAGGAAGAAGGGATGTGTCTGAATCAGCCTCTCTCTTCTTATGTGGAGAAGATGGACCAAACCAGGCCTGTGTGGAGAGCTGTTTCCAGGTGCCTATGGTTGATATAGCATTCTAACTAATGAAAGTGTCACAGAAAATAGGGGCATCCTCCATCTCATGGGACCCTGGGAAGCAAGTGTTAGGACAAAGTGGTATCCAAGGCAGTGACCTCATCAAGTTTTTGTAGGAAGTGACCTCAGCTCAATTCCTTTCTGATGGTCTCTCTGATCTTGAGATCAAGGAAGCCAGGCACCCAGAACCAGTCCAGTCCAAGTCCCAGTGGTCTCACTTGTTTGGATTTACCAAGGACATAGTCAGCTTTCTTGGTACCTACTGATGGGAGGATTGCCAATTGCCAGGAGAGCTGTGAAGAGTGGACTTTCCTGAGAAAGCAGGTAGTGGTTCACTGCTGGCTGTTGACAACTTCACAGAGTTGGCCAAGAAGACCATATCTGAGACAGGACATGCCATTTCTGGGTAACATAGTATGGCCCACCAATCAGAGGAAACAACAGATAGTCACAGACATACTTGCAGGAAGGAGGTGCCTTTGTGGGTGTGGGTGTGGGTTTTTGGTTTTGTCTCATGTTCTGAGAATAGGTAGGAAAGACGGTTTGTTTGGTTTGGAGTGAACTGTTTCTAGTAAGTGTTTTGACTAGGCGAGTGTTACTAAGTCTGTGTATCCCACTGTGTCCGTAGTTGTAGTCATTAGAAAAGGGAATTCATCAATGGATGTGTCCTGTCTATTAGAAAGCTTCCCAGCATTCATCCTGCCCAATTTATGAATTGACTTCGGCTTGCCTTATCGATCTGTAACATCTGCTATCTTGCTATGTTCTTTTTTTCTTCCTTAATTCAGGACACTCTGAAGTATAGGCTCATTGTTTTTCGTGCAAGGTATGTACCACCTCCAAGCTCTGTCACATGGCCATGTACTGGATAGCTGAAGGGAATGGCGAGCATCTCAGAAAAATCAGATATCAGTGTGATCAGGAAAATCTCAGTATAGAAACCCTGCTTTGGGCTTTTTGCTTTCCTATAGTTCTGTTGCCCTGAATGTCAGGAAGGTCTTTGCCTCAGGTCAAACCTTTTTGAAGCCTGAACAAAACAGTTTTCAAATGGAAATGAATGGGCATCACCTGTGGCTCTTTGGTTAATTGCTTTGGAAAAGGATATGTCTGAATCAGCCTCTTGGCCCAATGTGAGGATGTGGCTTAGATTCTTAGCATCTGATGGATCTAAAGAAAGATCCCATGTGTACATCCAAAACCAAAATGGCAAAAATATAAGACCAAACCAGGCCTGAGTTCAGAGCTGCTCTCAGGTGCCTATGGTTGATATACCATTCTAACTTGTGAAAGTGTCATAGGAAGTAGTGGCAGCCTCCATCTCATAGGACACTTGGAAGCAACTGTTAGGACAAAGAGGTTTCCAAGGCAGTGATCTCATTCAGTTCCTGAAGGAAGTGACCTCACCTTACTTCCTTGGTGATGGAACTCTCTGAACTTGGGATCCAGGAATCAGGCACCCAGAGCCCGTCCCAGTTTCAGTCTCAGTGGTCACACTTGTTTGGATTTACCAAGGAAAGAGTCAGTATTTCTTGGTAGCTTCTGACGTGATGATGGCCAACTGCCAGGAGAGCTCTGAAGAGGGGCCTTTCTGAGAACGCACGTAATGGTTAAACCCTGGCTCCTGACAACTTCACAGAGTTGGACAAGGAGACCAGATCTGAGACAGGACAGGCCATTTCGGGGGAACATTGTATGCCCCACCAGTCAGAGGACACTCCGGAGAGTAACAGACCTACTTGCGTGAAGGAGGTGCCTTCGTGGGTGTGGTTGTGGGTTTGTTGTTTTGTCTCATGTTCTGAGAATAGGTAGGAAATGAGGTTTGTTTTGTTTGGAGTGGACTCTTTCTAGTAAGTCGTTTGACAAGGTGAGTGTTTCTATGTCTGTGTATCTCACTGTGTCCATGGTTGTAGACATTAGAAAACAGAATGCATCAATGCATGTGTCCTGTCTAGTAGAAAGCTTTCCAGCATTCATCCTGCCTAATTTATGAAAGGACTGCAGCTTGACTTATTGATGGGAAATACCTACTATCTTCCTAAGTTCCTGTTTTCTTCCTGAATTCTGGCCACTCTCCAGAATCAGCTCTTCATTATGTATTCAAGATATGTTCCACCTCCAAGTTCTGTGACATGGCCATGTCCTTGGTAGCTGAAGGGAATGGCGAGCATCTCAGAAAACTCAGATATCAGTGTGACCAGGAAAGTCTCATTGGAGAAACACAGCCTTGGGCCAATTGCTTACCTATGGTTGTGTTACCCTGAATGTCAGGAAGGGCTTTCCCTCAGGCCTCACCTTTTTGAAGCCTGAAGAAAACAGTTTTAAAATGGAAATGAATGGGCATCCCCTGTGGCTCTTTGCTTAATTACTTTGGAAAGGGGTGTGTCTCAATCAGACGCTTGGCCCTGTGTGAGGCTGTAGCTTATATTCTCAGCACCTGAGGGATCTAAAAAAGATCCCATGTGTGCATCCAAAACCAAATATCAAAAAGTTCAGTGATTGTGAATGAAGTCTCTTGCCTTTATCTATTAGGTTGCTGAGCTCCATCAAGGGAGAATAGGGATCCTTTGGGTCAAATGAATTCTTCAAAATCCTGCAAAGGTGCTGGGGTTTCCTCATGACTCCAAATCAAATAAAGAATCTATACCTGACAGTCAGTAGGCCTCAAACTGGAGAAGGAGAGCAGTACTAATGGCAGGCCTATTTGATCACTACTGGTTCACAGGAAGGATGTCCAGCCCACACTGATTTTAGGCAAATGAGTAGCAAGAGATCTTATTTTGGACACTGCCTTGGCTTCGCCCCTCATGGAAAACTCCAGCCAGAGGTTATGATGAGTGTATATATGGAAAAAATTGAGGGCCATGTGGGAGTGTCTGGGGTTTAATTGTGGTCATTTGTGTGGTGGTTGGAAGAGATGACTGTGTCCCCCTGCGCTTGAACTCTGGTGCGATCCCCCTTAGAGTCTGCGTTCTGGAACTGACCTCAGAGAAGTATTGCCATTAATTGTGTTTGGATTTTTGGAGGCCATAAAAGAGAGTCGACCTTGGAAACTGATATCTAGGCCCAGGGTGGCTTTCCATTAAGCACTGGGAATCTCAGCCAGGATATCACATTATTTTATTTTGAAAGACTTGGCAGCAATAGTTGAGAGTCAAAACACACATGGACCTTACATTGTAGATCTCAATTGGCCTGGCTTCCTGTGACTTTTAGCCCCTCTTAGAGAAGACTTGCCTGTGTGAGTTCCCCACAGCTTTCATTAAATATCCCTCCTCACCATTTAATAGTTCCTGAATGAATTGAAACACACAGTTACTCCAACTTCATCCTTGTAAAATGACTTTATAAATACCATGAAATTTTTGAAATTCCCATGACCAGGTAGAACTGGAGAACCTATGGATGTCCTGTAGTTGATCATGAGTATACTAGACAGTGCCTTGATTGACTGTGTTTAATAAAGATGATGTAGAACTGAGATGCCAGTAAGTTGGAGCCTGCTTAGTAGTGTGCCTAGAGCAGTGGTGTGTATGTGTGTGATAATACATCTCTGATGTGGCCATGTGGATTTGCCATTGGCTTCCAAATGGCTTGAGACTGACATGGTGAGGCCAGCAGACCCTTATATGTAAAGGCATCTTGTTATATGCAGATTTTTTCATGGCAGTGTTAAGAATCAGGTTGCTATAGACAAGGGGGAAAGCTATGTGGGATAGAAGCCTAGTTGGTGCATTCTCCTGCAGACCCTGACCCACCACATGTGGCAGAACTCCATCCAGCACTGTGTCCCTTGTATTTTGTGAAGCAAATACCAAACTCCCAATTCAGCAGCAAGAAAAAACATGAGAAGTGGAGGATGACAAAATGGCTTCACAGTCCAGATGGGGAGAGACTTAGCATGCACGGGACACAGTTAATTAAAAGAGAGAATTCAGAACTGCTGCCTCATGTTCATTAGAAAATAAGAAACCATATCCTCAAGGTCACATAGAATCAGACCCAGCTCTGATGGTCTCACGACAAAGGAAGCTAAAGTTCCTAAAAACAATATATATTTCAGGTGCCCAACCTCAGAGGCAGTTTATCAAGAAGTCTTTAGGCCAGCAGAGCTCCATGTTTGTGGAGTTTTTAACCTGTCCCTTACTTTTGGAAACTCTTCTACCACTTCCAAGGTTGTGAACTCATGAGCATTTTCCATTTCAGTTATATATTCACAGATTTTCTTACTCTTGTCCTCTAATTATGTCTTAATTGGGGCGAAGGTAATATCAAGGCATTGTTCTGGATGAGAGAGTGAAAATATTTTGTGTAGCACATATTTGATAGACATTGGATTCTTTTTCCTATTTTCCATTCGAAATACTGAGTACCTGACACTAACACATACCCTAATAGACTCTGACTACTAATAGTAATATGATGGAGAAAATTAACCCAAACAGAACAGAAATACAAGCAGGTCAGACGAGGCATAATGTATTTTTGGACTTGCCTTTTGCATAATAAAGGGTAGGTGTTATAAATCTAGTCAATTTTTATTTGAAATAGTTTTACATGTGTTTTTAAAATTAACAAATATGTGAATTCCTGCCTCCCTTTCTCTGTAGCCTATTCAGCACATGTATTTTTATATGTACATATAGAATCCTACCTGGTATCACACGTACATTTTTGTGAGGTCGCTGACTCGGCAGATATAAATTGTATGAAGAGATCACCCCTCCTAAACGCTGTTGGAAATAAAAATTCAACCTATGGGTGAGCTTCGTAGTAGAACAACATTATACATAATTCCATGTTCAGTAAAGTATATATTTTTCCATTAGTAGATGTTATGTATTTCTTTATAAATTTCGATTGGCATATATATTGCTGCTTTTTAATGTCTGTGTGTGTGTTTTGTGTGTGTGTGTGTGTGTGTGTGTGTGTGTATATATATATATATATATATATATATATATATATATATATATATACACTCTCCTGATTTATCAAAAAATGAAATATATGTGTCTTATATACACTCGCTATATTCATACATACATTCATGTTCATGTACAGAAAATATAATCAACTTTTCACAAGATTATTCTCAGAAATATTCATCCACAAGAAATACATATTTGTTTCCTTGTACTGACAACTCAGTTCAGTGAATGGTGCATACAAATCCTAATAATTCTACAAATATTCATTCCAGAGAATGATTCTTAACCCAAATCGAACATGTTATTAACCCTAACAATACACTTTTCCCTCAATCTAATTTTACAGAAGAGCACGGACAGAGTAGGTCTTACAATACAGTAATATAGGCGATCTTCCACCTGCTGAGAACCAAAAGGTCCATGCTGAAATCATCCCTGGAGAATATGTAGGCAGCTCTGAATGTCCTGAGAGAGCAAAAGTCATCTTCCATGGCAAACAACCTGGTCAGGATGAAGGGATGTGTCTGAATTAGCCTCTCTCTTCATAATGTAAAGAAGATGAACCAAACCATGCCTGTGTGGAGAGCTATTCCTTGGTGCCTATGGTTGACATACCATTCTAACTTAGGAATGAGTCACAGCAAGTAGGGGCAGCCTCCATCTCATGGGACCCTTGGAAGCAACTGTTAAAACAAAGTGGTTTCCAAGGCAGTGACTTCATTCAGTTCTTGAAGGAAGTAACCTCACCTTACATTTTTGGTGATGAAAGTCTGTGATCTTGGGATCCAGGAAAGCAGGCACACAGAGTCAAACCCAGTCCATGTCCCAGTGGGCTCACTTGTTTAAATTTAACAAGACAGAGTCAGTCTTTCTTGGTACCCACTGATGTGAGGACAGCCAAATGCCTGGAAACTCCGAAGACTGGCCTTTCCAGAGAAAGCAGGTAGTTTCTCACCACAGGCTCATCACAACTTCACAGAGTTGGCCAAAGAGACCATATCTGAGACAGGAAACGCCATTTTTGGGGAACATAGTATGGCCCAAAAGTCAGAGGACACTCTGGATAGTCACAGACCTACTTGAGGTAAGGAGGTGCCTTTGTGGGTGTGAGCGTGAGTTTGTGGTTTTGTCTCATGTTCTGAGAATAGGTAGGAAAGTTGGTTTGTTTGTTTTGGAGTGGACTGTTTCTAGTAAGTCCTTTGACAAGGTGAGTTTTTCGTTGTCTACATATCCCGCTGTGTCTGTGGTTGTAGACATTAGAAATGAGAATGCATCAATGGATGTGTCCTGTCTACTAGAAAGCTTCCCAGCATTCGTCCTGTGCCATTTATGAATTGACAGCAGCTTGCCTTATTGATGGGGAACTACTGCCATCTTCCTAAGTTCCTGTTTTCTTCCTGAATTCTGGCCACTCTCCAGAATACGCTCATGGTTTTGTGTCCAAGATATGTAACATCTCTAAGCTCTGTGACATGTCCATGTACTGTATAGCTGATGGGAATGGCGAGTATCTCAGAAAAATCAGATATCAGTGTGCCCAAGAAAGTCTCAGTGGAGAAACCCTGCTTTGGGGCTTTTGCATACCTATTCTTCTGTTGCCCTGAATGTCAGGAAGGTCTTGGCCTCAGGCCACACCTTTGTGAAGCCTGAAGAAAAAAGTTTTCAAATAGAAATAAAAGAACCTGTGGTTCTTTGCTTAATTGCTTTGTAAAGGGATGTGTCTGATTCTGCCTTTTGGCCCTGTGTGAGGCTGTGGCTTAGATTTTCAGCACCTGATGGATCTAAAGAAAGATCCCATGTGTGGATCCAAAACCAAAATGGCAAAAAAAGCAGTCATTGTGGATGAAGACACTTGACTTCCTCTGTTAGGTTCCTAACCTCCATCAAGTGAGAATAGGGATCCTTTGGGTCAAATAAGTTCTTCAAGGCTCTGCAGATGTGCTTGGGTTTTCTTATGACTCCAAATCGCATAAAAAATCTATAACTGACATTCAGTAGGCCTCAAATAAGAGAAGCAGAGTAGTTTTAAAGGCAGGCCTATTTGATCACTGCTGGTTCACAGGAAGGGTGTCCAGGCCACCCTGACTTTATGCAAATGAGAGGCAAGGGAGCTTATTTTGGACACAGTCTTGGGCTGCGCCCCACATGGAAACCTCCAGACAGAGGTTATGAGGAGTGTCTATATGGAAGAAGATGAGGGCCATGTGGCAATGTTTTGGTTTTAATTGTGGTCATTTGTGTGGCGGTTGGAACAGATGACTGGGTCCACCTGGGCTTGAAATCTGGTGTGATTCCAGTTAGAGACTGAGTTCTGGAACTGACCTCAGAGAAGTATTGCCATGAATTGTGTTGTGATTTTAAGAGGCCACACATGGCATTCACCCTTGGAACCTGAGATCTTTGCCCAGGGTGGCGTTCCACAGAGCACTGGAAATCTCAGCCAGGATATCCCATAATTTTATTCTGAAAGACTTGGAAGCCATAGTTGAGAGTCAAAACTCACATGGTCCTCACATTGTAGACCTAAATGGGCCTGGCTTCATTTGACTTTTTGGCCACTTTTTGGGAAGCCTTGACTGTGAAAGTTTTCCAGAGCTTTCATTGAAATGAGCTTCCTCAACATTTAATGGTTCCTGAATGAATTGAAAACCAAGGTGCCTCCAACTTCATCCTTGAACAATGGCTGGATAAATACCATAAAATTTTTGAAATTCCCATGACCAGGTGGCACTGGAGAACCTTTGGGTGTCCTGTTGCTGATCCAGAGTGTACTAGACAGTGCCTTGATGGTGTAGAACAGAGATTCCAGTAAGTTGGAGCATGCTGGGTAGTGGGGCTAGAGCAGTGGTGGGGAGGTGTGTAATTAAACATCTGTGGTGGGTTCATGTGGATCTGACATTGGGTTCCAAATGACTTGTGACTGACATGGTGCAGCCAGCAGACCCTTGTATGTAAAGGCATGTTGTTATATTAAGAGGTTTCAGGGCAATGTTCAGAATCAGGTTGCTATGGTCAAGGGGGCATGTTATGTGGGATAGATGCCTGGTTGGTGCATTCTCTTGCAGACCCTGACCCACCACACATGACAGAACTTCCTCCAGCTATATATCCCAGTTTAACTCATTGTATTTCGTGAAGCAAATAGCAAACTTCCAGTGCAGCAGCAAGAAACACCATGAAAAGTGGAGAATGACCAAATGGCTTCACAGTCCACACGGGGAGACAATTACCCCCAGTGGCAACCGTTTACCTACAAAGAGAGAATTCAGCACTGCTGCCTCATGTTCATTGGAAAATAAGAAACCATGTCCTCCAGGTCACATAGATGCAGACCAAGCTTTTATTTTATTACTAGAAAGAAAGCTAAGGCTCTTGACAACAACATATACTTCAAGTGTCCAATCTCAGAGGCAGTTTCTCCAGAAGTCTTTAGGCCAGCACAGCTCCATGTTTGTGGATTATTTACCCTGTCCCTTACTTTTGGAAACTCCTCTACCACCTCCAAGGTTGTGAAACCCTGAGCATTTTCCATTCCAGATGATTATTCACAGATTTTCTAACTCTTCTACTCTCATTGTGTCTTACTTTGGGGAAAGATAATATCAAGGCAATGTTCTGAATGAGAGTGGGAAGATTTTTGTATAGCACATATTTGCAAAAACATTGGATTCATTTTCCCATTTTCCATTCGAAATACTGAATTCTTGAAACTAACCCATACCCTACTAGACTCTTACTACTAATTCTAGTATGATGGAGAAAAATCAACCAAACAGGAATGAAATAAAAGTAGTTCGGAGGAGTCATGTTATAGTTGGACATGCCTTTTGCATGCTAAAGTGTAGGTGTTATAAATCTAGTCAATTTTTAAATGAAATAGTTCTCCATGTGTTTTAAAAGTTAACAAACATGTGAATTCCTGTCTCCCTTTCTCTGTAGCCTATTAAGCACATGTATTTTTATATGCACATATAGCATCTTACATGGTATCACACGTATATTTTTGTGAGGTGGCTGATTTGGCAGATAAAAATTGTGAGAATAGATCACTCCTCCTAAATGCTGTTGGAACTGAAAATTCAAACTATGCGTGAGCTTCATAGTTAAACAGTATTATACATAAATCCATGTTCAGTAAAATAAATATATTTGCATCTGTGGATGATATATATTTCTAGATGAATTTCGATTGGCATATATATTGCTACTTTTTAATGTCTGTGTGTGTGTGTGTGTGTGTGTGTGTATTTATATATATATATATATATATATATATATATATATATATATATATATATTCCCCAGATTTTTCAAAATATGAAATATATGTGTCTTAATACACTCCCTATATTCATTCATGTTCATATATGTTAATTTAAAATCAAATTTTCAAAAGATTATTCTCAAAAAAATTCATTCACCTGAAATGCATATTTGTTTCGAGTACTGAAAACTAAGTTTAGTGAATGGTGCATACAAATGCTGATATTTCTACAGTAACTTACCCAGTTTAACATCAATGCAAGTAGATTCCTATGGGACATGATATGTATTTTGATGATCATTTTTATTCAACGCTGGTATATTTATATTTTATCAGTTTATGCCCGTCACAGGATATATATTTCATCCACAACTTTACAAATTTATAAGCATTTGTTTCACTTTCAATCACTTCCTGCTTCAGAGCACATGTATTCTTCCATGTTTCTTGACTGAAGTTTTCATGAGACTTCTTTCCAAACACATCATTTTCGATTTCCATAATCACTTTTGAAGCAAAACTCACACACCCTTCATGATAAACTATAACTCTAATATTAACATTAGATGTACAACTGGTTGGAATGAATGATTGTATATCAATATAAGATTTCCTATATATTTTCAGATATCAATTAAATCCATTATATACGTGAAACCAGTTATATTATTTATTCACGACATGGTCTATTCATGCATTTTCTCTATACACATAGACACAGGGTACACCTATTTTTACCACCAATACTAATTTATACGTCTTCAATATATTGCTCGCAGAAATGGTGGAAGAAATACTCATGTCACCTGTTCTACGTATGTATTTTATCACAGTAATGTTGTGGAAACAAAAAGCAAAGGTCACACTTATGATTGTACCAAAACTCAAAGGAAAGTTAGCATTCATTACTAAAAACATCCATGTACATGATGCCTAATGCTCTCATATGTCAATCCTATTGGTGAATACACATTTGTTTCTTCCTGAGATTATATATTCAACCTCAAGCCTGTTGAAAATGTCTAATCATATCACTCAATTTATATTTTGCCTGAATTCCTAATGTTTCTATTGATATCTGCTTTCCTACATATTTTCCCCAGTTCATCATTGTGACTGACCCTTCACATGTTCTGATACTTACATTCACTCTCTACCGAAATGCTATTGGTAATGAACTTTGGTCCAAATCCTATACTCACTCTTCTTTCTAACCCTACCGACTATCTTCCGAATCCTACTGACTATCCTTTTTTGACTTGATGTTCTCTTCGACATTCCATCATCCAAGGGTCAAGGTCCTATGCCATTGTATATCGATTTATCTGAGACATCTGTGCAGAACATAATTCAAAGCTAAGTATCCCAATCAAGGGCCCAATGCCATTCTGGGCTTCAAATCTTACCTAGATTTATGTTTACATACTTATATTTCTCATATGTATTCTTATAAATATTGCAGGTTCCCAATACCATTATTCACCCCTCAGAATGATTCCTAACCCAAATCGAATCTGTTTTTAACTCTAAACATACACTGTTCCCTCAAACTAACTTTAATGAAGAGCAGGGACAGAGTTGGTCTTACAATACAGGAAAGTAGGGGATCTTCCACCTGCTGAGAACCTCAAAGTTCCATGCAGAAATGATCCCTGGAGAAGATGTAGGCAGCTATGAAGGACATGAGAGAGCAATAGTTATCTTCCATGGCAAACACCTTGCTCATGAAAAAGGTATGAGTCTGAATGAGCCTCTATCTTCTTAATGCAGAGAAGATGGACCAAACCTGGCCTGTCTGGAGAGATTTTCCTGGGTGCCAATGGTTGATATACCATTCTAACTTGTGAAATTGTCACAGGAATTAGGGGCAGCTTCCAACTCATGGGACCCTTGGAACCAACAGTTAGGACAAAGTTGTTGCCAAGGCAGTGACCTCATTCAGTTCCTGAAAAATGTGACCTCACCTCACTTCTTGGTGATGAAACTCTCTGAACTTGTGATAGAGGAAGCCAGGCACCCAGAGCCAGTCCCAGTTTCTGTCCCAGTGGGCTAACTTTTTTGGATTTACAAATGACAAAGTCAGTCTTTCTTGGTACCTACTGATGTGAGGATGGCCAAAGGCCAGGAGAGCTCTGAAGAGGGGCCTTTTCTGAGAAAGCAGGTAGTGGCTCAAAATTGAGTCCTGAGAACTTCACAGGGTTGGCCAAGCAGACCAGATCTAAGAAAGGAGAGGCCATTGGGGGGAACATAATATGGCCCACCAGTGAGAGGACATCCCGGATAATAACAGACCTACTTGAGGGAAGGTTTGACAAGGCGAGTGATTCTATGTCTGTGTATCACACTCTGTCCATTGTTGTAGACATTAGAAAAGAGAATGCATCCGTGGAATGACCTGTCTAATAGAAAGCTTCCCAGCATTCATACTGCCCAATTTAAGAATGGACTGCTTCTTGCCTTATAGATGGGCAACACCTACTATCTTCCTAAGTTCCTGTTATCTTCCTGAATTCTGGCCACCCTCCAGAATACGCTCATGGTTTTGTGTCCAAGATATGTACCACCACCAAGTTCTGTGACATGACCATGTACTGGATAGCTGAAGGGAATAGGAGCATCACAGAAAACTCAGATATCAGTATGACCAGGAATGTCTCATTGGAGAAACCCTGTTTTGAGCCATTTGCTTACCTATGGTTCTGTCTCCCTAAATGTCAGGAAGGTCTTTGCCTCTGACCAAACTTTTTGAAGCATGAAGATAACAGTTTTCAAATGGAAATGAATGGGCATTATATGTGGATCTTTGCCAAATAATTTTGGAAAGGGATGTGTCTGAATCAGCCTCTTGGCCCTGTGTGAGGTTGTGGCTTACATTCTCAGCACCAGATAGATCTAAAGAAAGATCCCATGTATGCATCCACACCCGAAATGTGAAAAAGATCAGTCATTGTGAATGAAGCCTCTTGCCTTCCTCTTTTAGGTTCCTGACCTCCATCAAGTGAGAATAGGGATCCTTTCTGTCAAATGAGTTCTTCAAACCACTGCAGAGGAGCTTGGGTTTTCTCATGACTCCAAATCACATGAAGAATCTGTACCTGACAGTCAGTATGCCTCAAATTGGAGAAGCAGAGCAGTATTAACGGCAGGCCTATTTTATCACTCCTGATTCACAGGAAGGGTGTTTAGGCCACCATGACTTTAGGCAAATGAAGGGTAAGGGAGATTACTTTGGACACTGTCTTGGGCTGTGCCCCTCATGGAAAACTCCAGCCAGAAGTTATGATGAGTGTCTATATATAAGAAGATGAGCGCCAAGTGGAAGTGTTTTGGTTTTAATTGTGGTAATTTGTGTGGTGGTAGAAAGAGAAGACTGGGTCCACCTGGGCTTGAACTCTGTTGTGATTCCTGATAGAGACTGAGTTCTGGAACTTACCTCAGAGAAGTATTGCCATGAATAGTGTTGGGATATTAGGAAGCCATGGATGAAAATCGTCCATGGAAACTGAGATCTAGTCTCAGGGTGACTGCACAGAAAACTAGAAATCTCAGCCAGGGTATCACATGATTTTATTCTGAAAGACTTGGCGGTCATAGTTGAGAGTCAAAAGATACATGGACCTCACATTGTAGACCTCAATGGGTCTGGCTTCATGTGACATTTGGACACTCTTTGGGAAGCCTTGCCTGTGAATGTTCTCCAGAGCTTTCATTGAAATGAGCTTCCTCGACATTTAATGGTTTCTGAATGAATTGAAACCCACAGTGCCTCCAACTTCATCCTTGAACAATGGTTGGATAAATACCATGAATTTTTTGAAATTCCCATGACCAGGTGGCACTGGAGAACCTTTGGATGTCCTGTTGCTGATCCAGAGTGTACTAGACAGTGACTTGATTTACTGTGTTTCAGGAAAATGGTGTAGAACAGAGATGCCAGTAAGTTGGAGCCTGCTGAGTTGTGGGCCTAGAGCAGTTGTGTGCAGGTGTGTGACAGAATATCTATCTTGTTTTTATGTGGATCTGCCATTGGCTTCCAAATGGCTTGTGACTGACATAGTGCAGCCAGCCGACCCTAGTA
The DNA here is from genome assembly GCF_048772815.1 of Callospermophilus lateralis. Taxonomy (NCBI): domain Eukaryota; kingdom Metazoa; phylum Chordata; class Mammalia; order Rodentia; family Sciuridae; genus Callospermophilus; species Callospermophilus lateralis. The sequence continues at coordinate 175,426 of NW_027514395.1, read as the reverse complement.
TGTAAAGGCATCTTGTTATATGGAGAGGATCCAGGGCAATGTTCAGAATCAGGTTGCTATGGTCAAGGGGGCAAGAAATGGGGGATAGAAGCCTGGTTGTTGAATTCTCCTGCAGACCCTGACCCACCACACGTGACAAAACTCCCTGTAGCACTGTTTCCCAGATGAACTCCTTGTATTTCATGAAGGAAATACCAAACTCCCAGTTTAGCAGCAGGAAACACCACGAAATGAGCAGTATGACCAAATGGCCTTGCAGTTCACATGGGGAGACACTTAGAACCCAGTGGCAACAGTTACCTACAAAGGGAGAATTCAGCACTGCTGCCTCATGTTCATTAGAATATAAGAATCCATGTGCTCCATGAAATTTTTGAAATTCCCATGATCAGGTGGAACTGGAGAATCTTTGGGTTTCCAGTTGCGGATCATGAGTATACCAGAGAGTGCCTTGATTTACTGGGTTTCATAAAAATAATGTAGAACAAAGATGACAGTAAGTTGGAGCCTACTGAGTAGTGGGCCAAGAGAAGTGGTGGGCAGGTGTGTGATAAAACATCTGTGGTGGGTCCATGTGATTCAGCCATTGGCTGCCAAATGGCTTGTGAAGGACATGGTGCAGCCAGCAGACCCTTATTTGTAAAGACATCTTGATATATGGAGAGGTTTCAGGGCAATGTTCAGAATCAGGTTGATATGGTCAAGGGTGCAAGCTATGTGGGAAAAAAGCCAGGTTGGTGCATTCTCCTGCAGACCCTGACCAACCAAATGTGACAGTACTCTCTCCAGCACTGTGTGTCCCTGTTGAACTCGTTGTATTTCATGAAGCAAATACCAAAGTCCCAGTGCAGCAGCAAGAACCACCACAGAAAGTGGAAGAGGACCAAATGGCTTCACAGTCCACACGGGGTGACACTTAGACCCAGTGGCCACAGTTTACCTAACAAGTGAGTATTCAGCACTGCTGCCTCAGGTTAATTGGAAAATAAGAAACCATGTCCTCCAGGTCACATAGATGCAGACCAAGCTTTGATGGGCTCACTACAAAGGAAGCTAAAGCTCCTGACAACAACATATATTTCAAGTGCCCAACTTCAGAGGCAGTTTCTCAAGAAGTCTTTAGGCCAGCAGAGCTCCATGTTTGTGGCGTGTTTACCATATCCCTTACCTTTGGAAACTGCTCTATCATCTCCAAGGTAGGGAACTCCTGAGCGTATTCCATTCCAGATATGCATTCACAGATTTTCTAACTCTTCTTCTCTAATTGTGTCTTACTTGGGGCAAAGGTAATGTCAAGGCATTGTTGTGGATGAAAGTGGGAAGATTTTTGTGTAGCACATATTTGCATACACATTGGATTCATTTTCCATTTTTCCCTTCAAAATACTGAATCCCCGACACGAATGCATACCCTACTAGACTCTGACTACAATTCCTACTATGATGGAGAAAAATAACCCAAACAGGATAGAAATACAAACAGTTCAGAATAGGCATGGTGTATAGTGGGACTTGCCTTTTGCATTATGTAGGGTAGGTGTTATAAATCTAGTTAATTTTTAATTAAAATAGTTCTCCATGTTTTTTTAAAGTTAATAAATTTGTGAATTCCTGTATCCATTTCTCTGTAGCCTATTCAGCACATGTATTTTTATATGCACATATAGAATCCTACCTACTTTCACATATATATTTTTGTGAGGAGGCTAACTTGGCAGATATAAATTATGAGAAGAGATCACTCCTCCTAAACGCTATTGGATCTTAAAATTCAACCTATTGGTGACCTTCCTAGTTGAACAACATTATTCATAAATCCATGTTCAGTAAAATTAATATTTTTGGATGTGTGGACGATATATATACACTCTCCAGTTTTTTCAAAACATGAAATATATGTGTTTTATTATTCACTCCCTAAATACATTCATATTCATGTATGTGGATTTGTAATCAACTTTACACAAGATTATTCTCAGAAATATTCATCCACCTGAAATACTTATTTGTTTCCTAGTACTGAAAACTAACTTCAGTGAAAGGTGATTAGAAATCCTAATATTTCTACAGTACCTTACCCAGTTACAAATCAATGCAAGTAGATTCTTATGGGACATGATGTGTATTTTGACGTTCATTTTTATTCAACACTGGTACTCTACTATTTCTTCAGTTTATGCACATCCTATTCCAAAATTAAAAAGATTTGTTTCACTTTCAGTCACTTTCTGCTTCCAAACACATGTATTCCTCCAGGTTTCTTGTCTGGTCTTTTAATGAGGCTTCTTTACAAACACATTATTTTTGGTTTCCATAATCACAATTGAAGCAAAACTCACACAACCTCTTCATGATAAACCATAATCCTAATATTACCATTAGATGTATAACTGGTTAATGAATGTATGTATACCAATATCAATATAAGATTTCCTGTATATTTTCAGATATCAATATATTCCAATTCCAATTTCTAAAGTTGGATCCAGTTATATTATTTATTCACAGTATGGTCTATTCATGCATCATCTCGATATTCATCAACACAGGGTACACCTATTTGTATCCCCAATAATAATTTATAGGTTTTAAAAATATTGCTCCCCATAGTGGTGGAAGAAATACTCATGTCACCTGATCTACATATACATTTTATCACAGTAATATTCTGGACAAAAATGCAAAGGCCACACTTATGATTGTACCAAAGCCTAAATTGAAAGTGAGTATATATTACTAAAAACATCCATGTCCAGGATGCCTAATGCTCCAACGTGTCAATCTTGTTGGGGACTACATATTTTTTTCTTCTAAGATTATGTATTCAACCTCAAGCCTGTTGAAAATGTCTAATCCTATCACTCACTTTATACTTTGCCTGATTTCCTAATGTCGCTATTGATATCTGCTTTCCTACATATTTTCCCCAGTTCATCATTGTGACTGATTTTCACATGTGCTGACATTTGCATTCACTCTCTAACCGAAACCGTATTGCTAAAGAACTATTGGTCCAACTCGAAGACTCACTCTTCTTCCTAAACTTACTATCTTCCTAATCCTACCAACTATCCGTTTTTGACTGGATGTTCTCTTCGACATTCAGGCATCTGAGGTACAAGGTTTTATTCCATTGTGTATAGATTTATCTGAGACCACAATACAGAATGTAATTCAAAGCTAAATATTTCAATCAAGGGCCCAATGCCCTTCCTGGCTTCAAATCTTAACTAGATTAATGTTTTCATACTTATATTTCAAATATATATTCTTATAAATTTTGCAGGTTCCCAGTACCATTATTCATCCAGCAGAATGATTCCTAACAGAAATCAAACATGTTATTAACCCTAACCATACACTGTTCCCTCATTCAAAATTTACAGAGAGGAGAAACAGAGTTGGTCTTACAATACAGGAACGTAGGGGATCTTCCACCTGCTGAGAACCTTAAAGTTCCATGCAGAAATGTTCACTGGAGAAGATGTAGGCAGCTATGAAGGATCTGAGAGAGCAAAAGTCATGTTCAATGGCAAACAACTTTGTCAGGATGAAGGGTTCTGTCTGAATCAGCCTCTCACATCTTAATGTAGAGAAGATGGACCAAACCAGGCCTGTGTGGGTAGCTGTTCCCGGGTGCCTATGGTTGATATACCATTCTAACTTGTGAAAGTGTCACAGGAAGTAGGGGCGGCCTCCTTCTCATGTGACACTTGGAAGCCACTAGTAGGACAAAGTGATTGCCAAGGCAGTGACCTCATTCAGTTCCTGAAGGAAGTGACCTCACCTCACTTCCTTGGTGATGGAAATATTTGAACTTGGGATTCATGAAGCCAGGCACCAAGAGCCAGTCCCAGTCCCAGTCCCAGTGGTCTCACTTGTTTGGATTTACCAAGGAAAGAGTCAATCTTTCTTGGCACCTGCTGATGTGAGGATGGCCAAATGCCAGGAAAGCTCTGAAGAGAACCCTTTTCTGAGAAAGCTCACCTCTGGGTCCTGACACCTTCACAGAGTTGGCCAAGGATTCCAGATCTAAGACAGGTCAGGCCATTTCACGGGAACATTTTATGGCCCACCAGTCAGAGGACACTCTGGATAATCACAGAACTTCTTGGTTGAAGGAGATGCCTTTGTGGGTGTGGGTGTGGGTTTGGGTTTTGTCTCATGTTCTGAAAATAGGTAGGCAAGGCACTGTTTTGGGTGTGGAATGAACTGTTTCTAGTAAGTCATTTGACAAGGTGAGTGTTTTTATGTCTGTTTATCACACTGTGTCCGTGGTTGTAGACATTAGAAAAGAGAATGCATCAATGGATGTGTCCTGTCTAGTAGAAAGCTTCCCAGCATTCATGCTGCCCAATTTGTGAATGGACTTCAGATTGCCTTATCGATGGGTAACACCTGCAATATTCCTAAGTTCCAGTTTTATTCTGGAGTTCTGGCCCCTCTCTAGAATAGGCTCAGTGTTTTGTGTCTAAGGTATGTATCACCTCCAAGCTCTGTGCCATGACCATGTACTGAATAGCTCAAGGAAATGGTGAGCATCTCAGAAAAATCAGATATCAGTGTGACCATTAAATCTCATTGGAAAAACCCTGCTTTGGGCCTTTTGCTTACCTATTGTTCTGTTGCCCTGAATGTCAGAAAGTTCTTTGCCTCAGGCCACCTCATTGTGGAGGCTGAAGAAAAGAGTTTTCAAATGAAAATGAAAAGGCAACACCTGTGGCTCTTTGCTTAATTGCTTTGGAAAGGGATGTGTCTGAATCAGCCTCTTTGCCCTGCGTGAGGCTGTGGCTTAAATTCTCAGCATCTGATGGATCTAAAGAAAGATCTCATGGGTGCATCCAAAACCAAAGGGGCCAAAAGAACAGTCATTGTGGATGAAGACTCTCGCCTTCCTCTCTAGCGTTCCTGACATCCATCAGTGAGAATAGGGATCCTTTGGGTCAAATGAGTTCTTCAAAGCCCTGCAGAGGCTACCCCATATGTGCTTGGGTATTTTCATGACCCCAAATTACATAAAGAATCTAAACCCTACAGTCAGTAGGCCTCAAATTGGGGAAGCCAAGCAGTATTAACGGCAGGCCTATTTGATCACTCCTGTTTCACAGTCAGGATTTCCAGGCCACACTGACTTTAGGCACATGAGGGGCAAGGGAGTTTATTTTGGACACTGTCTTGTGCTGCGTCCCTCATGGAAACCTCCATCCAGAGGTTATGATGAGTGTCTATATGGAAGAAGATAAGGGCCATGTGGAAGCGTTTTGTTTTGAATTGTGGTAATTTGTGTGGCACTTGGAAGAGATGACTGGGTCCACCTGGGCTTGAACTCTGGTGTGATTCCTTTTAGTGACTGAATTCTGGAACTGATCTCAGAGAAGTATTGTCATGAATTGTGTTTGGATTTTACTAGGCCATGCATGAGAGTCGCCCTTGGAACCTGAGATCTAGGCGCAGGGTGGCTTTCCACAGAGAACTGGGAATCTCAGCTAGGATATCACATGATTTTATTCTGAAAGACTTTGCAGCCATAGTTGAGAGTCAAAACACACATGGACCTCACATTGTAGACCTCAATGGGCCTGGCTTCATGTGATCTTTTGGCCACTATTTGAGAAGCCTTGCCAATGAGAGTTCTCCACAGATTTCATTGAAATGAGCTTCCTCACCATTTAATGGTTCCTGAATGAATTGAAAGTCACAGAGCCTCCAACTTCATCCTCGACAAATGGCTTGATAAATACCATGAAATTGTTGAAATTCCCATGACCATGTGGCACTGGAAAACTTTTGGATGTCCTGTGTCTGATCATCAGTGTACCAGACAGTGCCTTGACTGACTGAGTTTCATGAAAATTGTGTAGAACAGTGATGCCAGTAAGTTGGAGCCTACTCATTAGTGGCCCTAGAGTAGTGGTGTGAAGGTGTGTGATAAAACATGTGTGGTGGGGCCATGTGGATCTGTCACTGGCTTTCAAATGCCTTGTGACTGACAGGGTACAGCCAGCAGACCCTTATATGTAAAGGCATCTTTTTATATGGAGAAGTTTCAGGGCAATGTTCAGAATCAGGTTGATATGGACAAGGGGGCAAGTTATGTTGGACAGAAGCCTGGTTGGTGCATTCTCCTGCAGACCCTGTCCCACCACACGTGACAGAACTTCCTCCAGTCTGTGTCCCAGTTGAACTCCTTGTATTTCGTGAAGCAAATACCAAACTCCCAGTGTAGCAGCAAGAATCATCACGAAAATTGAAGGGTGACCAAATGGCTTCACAGTCCACACAGGGAGACACTTAGCCCCCAGTAGCCCCAGTTTACCTACAAAGAGAGAATTCAGCCCTGCTGCCTCATGTTCATTAGAAAATAAGAAACCATGTCCTCCAGGTCACATAAATGCAGACCCAGCTTTGATGGTCTCACTACCAAGGAAGCTAAAGCTCCTGACAACAACATATATTTCAAGGGCCAAACCTCACTGGCAGTTTCTCCAGAAGTCTTTAGGCCAGCAGAGCTCCATATTTGTTGAGTGTTTACCTTGTCCCTTACTAATGGAAACTCCTCTTCCACCTCCAAGGTTGTGAACTGAGCATATTCAATTGCAGATATGTATTCACAGATTTTCTAACTCATCTCCTCTACATGTGTTACTTGGGGCGAAGGTAATATCATGGCAATGTTCTGGATGAGAGTGGGAAGATTTTTCTGTAGCACATATTTGCATACACATTGGATTCATTTTCCATTCAAAATACTGAATCCCTGACACTAAACCATACCCTACTAGACTCTGACTACTAATACTAATATGATGGAGATAAATACAACAAACAGAATAGAAATAAAAGCAGTTGAGAGGAGGCATGGTGTGGAGTTGGACTTGCCTTTTCCATTATATTGGGTATGCATTATAAATCTAGTCAATTTTTTGTTTAAAGAGTTCTCCATGTGTTTTTTAAAATTATCAAATATGTGAATTCGTATCTCCCCACTTTCTCTATAACCTATTCAGCACTTGTATTTTCATATGTTCATATAGAATCATACCTTGTATCACACGTACATTCTTTTGAGGTTGCTGACTTGGCAGATACAAATCGTGAGAAGAGATCACTCCTCCTAAACGCTGTTTAAACTGAAAATTCAACCTATGGATGAGCTTCCTAGTTGAACAACATTATACATAAATTTATGTTCAGCAAAATGAATATTTTTGGATACGTGGATGATATATATTTCACGATGAACCTCGATTTGCATATATATTGCTAGTTTTTAATGTCTGTGTGTGTGTGTTTGTGTGTGTGTGTGTGTGTGTGTGTATATATATATATATATATATATATATATATATATATATATATACTGTCCATATTTTTCAAAATATGAAATATATGTGTCTTTTGGCCACTCTTTGTGAAGCCTTACCTGTGAGAGTTCTCTAGAGCTTTCATTGAATTGAGCTTTCTTAACATTTAATGCTTCCTGAATGAATTGAAACCCACAGTGCCTCCAACTTCATCTTTGAAAAACAGTTTGATAAATACCATGAAATTTTTGAAATTCCCATGACCAGGTGGCATTGGAGAACCTTTGAATATCTTGTTGCTGATCATGACTGTACCAGACAGTGCCTTGACTGATTGGGTTTCATGAAAATTGTGTAGAACAGAGATGCCAGTAAGTTGGAACCTGCTGAGAAGTGGGCCCAGAGCTGTGGTGTGAAGGTGTATGATAAAACATCTGAGGTGGGGTCTTGTGGATCTGCCATTGACTTCCAAATGGCTTGTGGCTTACATGGTGCAGCTAGGAGACCCTTATATGTAAAGGCATCTTGTTATATGGAGAGGTTTCAGGGCAATGTTCAGAATCAGTTTTCTATGGACAAGGGAGCAAGCAATGTGGGATAGAAGCCTGGTTTGTGAATTCTCCTGCAGACCCTGACCCTCCACATGTGACAGAACTCGCTGCAGCACTGTGTCCCAGTTGAACTCTTGTTTTTTAAGAAGCAAATACCAAAATCCCAGTGCAGCAGCAAGAAACACCATGAAAATTGTAGGATGATCAATTGGCATCACAGTCAAGACAGGGAGACATTCACCCCCGTAGCCACAGTTTACCTACAAAGAGAGAATTCAGCACTGCTGCCTCATGTTCTTTGGGAAATAAGAAAACATGTCCTCCAGGTCAGATAAATGCAGTCCCATGATTGATGGTATCACTACAAAGGAAGCTAAAGCTCCTAACAACAACATATATTTCAAGTGCCCAACCTCAGAGGCAGTTTCTCAAGAAGTCTTTAGGCCAGCAGAGTTCCATGATTGTGGAGTGTTTATCCTGTCCCTTATTTTTGAAAACTCCTCTACAACCCCCAAGGTTGTGAACTCCTGAGCATTTTCCATTCCAGATATGTATTCACAGATTTTCTAACTCTTATCCTCTAATTGTGTCTTACTTGGGGTGAAGGAAATGTCAAGGCATTGTTCTGAATGAGAGTGGAATAAATTTTTGTAGCACATATTTGGATACACAATGGATTCATTTTCCTATTTTCCATTTGAATTACTTAATCCCTGACACTAACCCATACCCTACTAGACTCGGACTACTAATCCTAATATGATGGAGAAAAATAACCCAAACAGAATAGAAATACAAGCATTTCAGAGGAGGCATGGTGTATAGTTGGACTTGCCTTTTGAATGATAAAGGGTAGGTGTTAAAAATCTGGTCAATTTTTAATTGAAATAGTTCTCCATGAGTTTTGAAAGGTATCAAATATGTGAATTCCTGTCTCCCTTTCTCTGTTGCCTGTTCAGCACATGTATTTTTATATGCACACATAGAATCCTACCTGTTACCACATGTACATTCTTGTGAGGTGGCTGACTTGGCAGATACAAATTGTGAGAAGAGATCACTCCTCATAAACGCTGTTGGAACTGAAAATTTGACCTATGCATGAGCTTCCTAGTTGAACAACATTATACATAAATCCATGTTCAGTAAAATAAATATTTTTGGATCTGTGAATCATATGTATTTCATGATGAATTTCAATTGACATATATTGCTACTTTTTAATATCTCTGTATGTGTTTTGTGAAAAATCTACACTCTCTAGATTTTTCAAAATATGAAACATATGTGTCTTATTATACACTCCTTGAATTCATTCATTTTCATATATGAGGTTTTATAATCAACTTTTCACAAGATTATTTTCAGAAATATTCATCCACCTCAAATACATATTTTTTTCTAGTACTTAAAACTCACTTCAGTGAATGTTGCATACAAATCCTTATATTTCTACAGTAACTGACCCAGTTTAACGTCAATGCAAGTAGATTCCAGTGGGACATGATGTGTATTTTGATGTTCATTTTTATTCAACACTGGTACATTACTATTCATCAGTTTATGGACATCATAGAAAATACATTTCATCGACAGTTCACAAATGTAAAGGCATTTGGTACACTTTCAATCACTTCCTGCTTCAGATACATGTATTTCTCCTTTTTTTGACTGGTCTTTTCAAGAGACTTCTTCCAAACGCATTATTTTTGATTTCCATAATCATTTTGAAGCAAAACTCACAAACTCTTTATGATAAACCGTAACACTAATATTACCATTAGATGTATAACTGGTTGGAATGAATGATTGTATATCAATATAAGATTTCCTGTATATTTTCAGATATCAATTTATTCCAATTCCAATTTCTAAAGTTGTAACCAGTTATATTATTTATTCACAGTATGGACTATTCATACATTATCTCTATATTCATAGACATGGGGTACATCTATTTGTATCCCCAATAGTAATTTATAATTTTTGAAAATATTGCTCGCCATAATGGTGGAAGAAATACTCATGTCACCACATCTACATATACATTTTATCACAGTTATATTCTGGATAAAATATGCAAAGATCACACTTATGTTTGTACCAAAGCTTAAATTGAATGTGAGTATGGATTACGAAAAATATCCATGTCCAGGATGCCAAATGCTCTCAAATGTCAATCCTATTGGAGAGTACATATTTGTTTCTTCCTAAGATTGTATATTCAACCTCAACACTGTTGAAAATGTCTAATCCTATTACTCATTTTATATTTTGCATGATTTCCTAATGTCTTCATTGATATCTCTTTTCCTACATATTTTCCTCAGTACATCATAGTGACTGATTCTTCACATTTGCTGACATTTACATTCACTCTATAACCAATACACTTTTACTAAAGAACTCTTGGTGCAACTCCTAGACTCACTCTTCTTCTTAAACTTACTATCTTCCTAATCCTACTGACTATCCATTTTGACTGGATGTTCTCTTCTACATTCAATCATCTGAGGTACAGTGTTCTATTCCATGGTACATTGATTTATCTCAGACCTCATTGCAGAATGTAATTCAAAGCTTAGTATCCCAATCAAGGGTCCAATGCCTTTTGGGGCTTCAAATATTACCTAGATTTCTGTTTTCACACTTATATTTCACCTATATATTCTTATAAATATTGCAGGTTCCCAATACCATTATTCATCCACCAGAATGATTCCTAACACAAATTGAACATGTTATTAGTCCTAAATATACACTTTTCCCTCAATCTAGCTTTACAGAAGATCAGGGACATAGTTGGTCTTACAATACAGAAATGTAGGGGATCTTCCACCTGCTGCGAATCTCAAAGGTCCATGCAGAAATGATCCCTGGAGAAGATGTAGGTAGCAATGAAAGACCTGAGAGAGCAAAAGTCATCTCCCATGGCAAACAACCCGGTCAGGATGAAAGCATGTGTCTGAATCAGCCTCTCTATTCTTAATGTAGGGAAGATTGACCAAACTAGGCCTGTGTGGAGAGCTATTCCCAGGTGACTATGGTTTCTATACCATTCTAACTTGTGAAAGTGTTACAGGAAGTCCGGCATCTTCCATGTTATGAGACCTTAGGAAGCAAATGTAAGGACAAATTGGTTGCCAAGTTAGTGACCTCATTCAGTTCCTGAAGGAAGTGACCTCACCTCACATCCTTGTTGATGGAACTCTCCAAATTTGGGTTCCAGGAAGCCAGGCCGCCAGACCCAGTCCCAGCCCCAGTCCCAGTGTTCTCACTAGTTTGGATTTACCAAGGAAAGAGTCAGTTTTTCGTGGTACCTACTTATGTGAGGATGGCCAAATGCTAGGAAAGTTCTGAAGAGGGGCCCTTCTGGAGAAAGCAGGTAGAGGCTCACAGCTGGCTCCTGAAAACTTCACAGAGTTGACCAAGGAGACCAGATCTGGGACAGGACAGGACATTTCTGGGGAACATAGTATGCCCCTCCAGTCAGAGGACACTCTGGATAGTTCTAGACCTACTTGGCGGAAGGAGGTGCCTTTGTGGTTGTGGGTGTGGTTTTGTCGTTTTTTCTAATGTTCTGAGAATAGCTTAGAAAGGGGGTTTGTTTGCTTTGGAGTGGACTGTTTCTTGTTAGTCCTTTGACAATGTGAGTGTTTCTGGGTCTGTGTATCCCACTGTGTCCGTGGTTGTAGACATTAGAGAAGAGAATGCCTCAATGGGTGTGTTCTGTCAAGGAGAAAACTTCCCAGCATTCATCCTGCACAATTCATAAATAGACTGTGGCTTTCCTTATCAATGGGCAACACCAACTATCTTTCTACGTTCCTGTATTCTTCCTGAATTCTGTCCACTTTCCAGAATAGGCTCATAATTTTGTGTTCAATATATGTACCACTTCCAAGCTCTGTGACATGGCCATGTACTGGATAGCTGAAGGGAATGGCAAGCCTCTCAGAAAACTCAGATATCAGTGTGACCAGTAAAGTCTCAGTGGAGAAACCCTGCTTTGGGCCTTTTGATTACCTATTGTTATGTTGCCCTGAATATCAGGAAAGTCTTTGTCTCAGGCCACCCCTTTGTGAAGCCAGAAGAAAACAGTTTTCACATGGAAATGACTGGGTATTACCTTTGTGTCTACAATAAAACCTTCACCGATTTGGCTCTCAATAAATTAAAAATACTTTTAGATTGTATCTCAGTGTAAAAAGTAACATGGAACTGTACATATCTTATTGATAACAAGTCCAATTATACAACACAAATGATATACATAAATCTCCAACAATTTTCCTTTTAAGCCTAGAATTACCATACAACCTTAGAACATCAGCTTGAAACAATGGTATTTTTAAGCTTCTACCTTACAGACTTGTATACCTGGAAGATATAAACAAATTAACACCACAATTACATTGATGTTTTTGTATTAACCAAGTTTAGGTTTTTAAAGAAATAACATGACACAATTTAATAAAAACAGTACTTGTTTAACCAGCTGTTTAATTTTTTAAGATTACTTGTTCAAAACTTACACATATAACCAAGTTACACAAACCTTTTTGTTTTATTATTTACTTAAACCCCTTTTATTACTTAATCATATAGACTCTCTTATCCAGAAATACATTTTCCCTCTATTAGATCTATATCTAGAATCTTTTAGTTTCTCTTTTCCATCTGCTAACCTGTTTCTGTTCACATTTTGAAACAATACTTGTAAATTTCTGAATTTAAGCAGATTATTTCATAGACATCTACATTTTATTAGGGCCTTCTTGAAAACCTAAAAAAACTTATAGGCCTAATTTTAAAGACATCTTTATTTTTATCTGTTTACCCAATTTGAATTGAAACATTTGAATCACGTGAATCAAAGATATTTGGATCCATTTTTAAATTTTTCATGAGCGCTCCTCATCTGTCAATTGTCATATCACTGCATGATATATGGACATACACACATACCGACATACAAGATGTTACACAAGAGTAACACATAACACAATAGTGAAGGCCTTGTAGCTTTTTCAGGTTAAATCTCCATTGCAATGTTTAAAAACTCCACAGTTGTGCAAAAATAGAACTGATCAAAAAACATTAACCCATCAGCAGGATCAAGATCATGAGCTCAAAGAAAAAAAAAAAAAAATATATATATATATATATATATATATATATATATATATATATATATATATATAATCTAAGAAAAAGCAAGAGTCCTAAAAAAGATGAATAGCCAGTAATTAGTAAATACCATATAATTTACTTTTAGGTTGCGTCTAGTTTGAGTTCAGGTAAAAGGAGACTTTTACTCCTTTTTATCTGTCTCCTGCTGAGTGCTGCAGGCTTCCTTTATTTGCATATCAACTTAAGTCCTGGCTGAGGTCTGGAAAAAAAGGAAAGACTGGAATTCTGGGCAGAAACCTGATGCCTAAGGCATTTTAGCTATAAGTCATAATTTTCAGGTTTGAATGTTGAAAATTATGATGCAAGTTTAAGATGTAATTCTCAAAATTTTATATCTTTAGATTTTCCTACACTAGAAAAAGTTGCTCACACAAAACTGAAAATAGGATCATTTTTTGATAATATAAAAGCCACGATCAGAAAAAGTTTCTATAGTATCATTAAGCCACTTTCTTTGTTCTGAAGTTTCTAAAGTAGTATTAAGTTACATTAAATTGGCTGAAAAAAATTTTAAAAACAACCACAGACTATCATGTGTATCTGAAATTAAGCTTTAAAAATTTCAAAGACTGTTGCTAATTAATGTCATTTCACTAAGCCAGACCAACTTTTTAGTTTAGCACCTTTTTTTAAAAAATCTTACACACTGCCGGGAACAGATACCATATCATAATTTATTATCTTTGCCCAAGTTAATGCACTGGTATATCTAGTTAAATTTTCTCTGGCTACCTAGTTCAAAATTAAAACTCTTTAATTTTTTTTTTTATCCTAAGTATTTAAGTTTTCTAGCATGAACTTTCTGAAATCAAACTAAGCAATTGTTTAAACCCAACTTTTAACTGTAAGTAAGTGCAATGATTTAGAAACCCATTTAGATACCAGAATGTTACAATAAAAAGAATCATTTTTAGATACACATTCAGCCAAGATCATCCCCAAGAAACAATATATAATATCAACATATTACTGCATTCATTGTCCCTTTTGTTAAGTAAACAGAGGTGGAGTAATGCTTAAAGTGCAGGTGAGGAATAAGGGAGTTCCCACCAGCAAAATGGTTTTGGCAGCTGCTGGGAGTCCCTTAGACTCACCATTTACTTACAGGATTAGTTCCTCTGGTTTGGTTTGACCCTAGGCAGCAGGCATTTTCTATATCTCCCAACTTTTCAGTAGTCAGCTCCCAAAAAATTTCATTCTCTGCTTGCAGTTTTTTTGAGTGCTAGGCTTCCCCAAGACGGCAGAGTGGGGACTCCTTTAAAGTCCCCTCAGGGGTGTCAAAATTTATGACTGAAGGTTTGGTTCTCATCCCCAAAGCCAATTAATGCCAATTTAATAATGAGGACAGGGTTTTGAGAAAAGTTTAAGCGAGATATCAAAGTTCTTAGACCAAGGCATTTCCTTCTGCAGTGGGCATGCTCAAGCCAACTACGGGAAGAAAAGAAAACACTGCTTCCGTAATCTTGCTTAAAAAGGGAAGTAAAGTTTATCAAAGTTCTTTAAAACACCACTAAGAGAGGTGTAAAAGGTGAGAACAGAAAAGCTGGCAGTTCTATTGACTTTTGGTCCCTCACAGGAAAAGCATTATTTAAAATTTAGCTAAAGTTACTTCCACACATCTAAGGCTGGTTGGAAATCGGGACTCTGCATCGGTCCAAACAATGCCATCACATTTAACAGAAACACAGACAAAAAGATACACAAAGATCATCATGCAGCTCCCGTTTGTTCACAACCCCAAGATCTACAATCTTGTGACTCAGGGAGAATGGAGGGAATAGGGGGAGGAGCAGAAGGTTTGAGTGATAGGATCATGAATGAAGGGGTTGGATTGGAGGCAGGGACCAGGAAAGGCTTCAAGGACAGTGGCATGGAAAGGCTTTGTCCCATAATGAAAGTTACTCAAACAGAGACAAGGACAATACAAACGTGACACAAACATGGACACACAGTTAACATTTACCCCGAGTTCATAATTAAGATTAGAACCTAGTAACTGGCAAAACCTGATGGGTTAGACCACAAAGAAAGACAGTGAATTCAACCTGAGAGAAAAACATAGCTAGCAAGACCTGATGGGTTGGCAGCAGAGTCACCTAATGAGGGCTCATCCGTCCCTCCTCACCTAATCGGGCCACTTCCGTCCCTCCTCACCTAATGAGGGCACATCCGTCCCTCCCCGAATCCTCCAAGGCATTCCTTGCAAGGACATGGACTGTGGCTTTAGGACACGTTTGTCCACTACCGCCAGGGGGAACTTACGCTCTCCGCTGGCAGCCAGTCTGCCAACCCAAAACGTAAACGGAAAAAACGGAACCTGAACAAAAATCTCTGAGCGATCGCAAGGAAAAATGGAAAGAGGCGCCTTGCTTACCCCCAGAGGGGTCCGTTGGAGTCTCCTTGTCCTGCGCTGCTTGATTTCCGGCCAACGCACCAAATGTAAGTGTCTGGCGAACGTCGGAGGAAGAGACCACCAAGAGACCGCGGCTCATGCAACAGCAATAGGCATTTATTGAGGATCCAATCCAGCATGCTGGGGCTACGTGCTCATTCAAGAAGGGAGAGCAGCCCAGAGCCCCGAGCAGGGGTTGAGCAGTGCTTAAGTATACTTTTTGGGGAGGGCGGGACTTTACATATATCACACTCACCTTTAAGAAATTATCATACACCGCGGGAAAATCAAACAAGAATTCCTAAACATGATTATTTCATTCATTGGCGGGAACAGGTCAGGCCGGAGTGATAGGTCAGTTCTAAAGCGGGGTACACATTCAAACTGATTGGTTTAGGCCTTGCGATGCCTATATGCCAGGCCACACAGGGTCCTAGGTTATTAAACAACAAGACTGTCAGGGGGAATGTTTACTGTGCAGTCGGGAATTGCCCTACAAGCTACAGGAATTTCAGGTTTTGCGTGTAGCATAGGAACTTAACAATACCTGGTCCTTTACATTTTAACTCAGGCCTTGCAGCTTAGAAACTTTAAAAAACCCGGTCTTTTACACTTTAACTTTTACACTTTAATTTCAATTTCTTTTACCCTTACAGATCACTCCTGGTGCACAAGAAGGGTGTCCAAGCCACCCTGACTTTAGGCAAATGAGGAGCAAGAGAGCTTATTTTGGACACTGTCTTGGGCTGTGCACCTCATGGAAACCTCCAGCCAGATGTTATGATGAGTGCCTTTATGGAAGAAGACGAGGGCCACGTGGGACTGTTTTGGTATTAATTGTGGTCATTTGTGTGACGATTGGAAGATATGACTGTGTCCACCTGGGCTTGAAGTCTGGTGTGAATCCCCATAGAGACTGAGTTCTGGAAGTGACCTCAGAGAAGTATTGCTATGAATTGTGTTAGGATTTTAGGAGGCCACGCATGAGAGTCACCCTTATAAACTGAGATGAAGGCCGAGGTTGGCTTTCCACAGAGCACTGGGAATATCAGCCAAGATATCGCATGCTTTTATTCTTAAAGACTTGGGAGCCATAGTTGAGAGTCAAAACAAACATGGACCTAACATTGTAGACCTCAATAAGCCTGGCTATATCTGACCTTTTGGCCACTCTTTGGGAAGCCTTGCCTATGAGAGTTCTCCAGAGTTTCATTGAAATGAACTTCCTCAATATTTAATAGTTCTTGAAACGCACAGTGCCTCCAACTTCATCCTTGAAAAATGGCTAGATATATACCCTAAATTTTTTGAAAATCCCATGACCAGGTGGAACTGGAGAATCTTTGGGTGTCCTGTTGCTGATCATGAGTATACCAGAGAGTGCCTTGATTGACTGGGTTTCATAAAAATAATGTAGAACAAAGATTCCAGTAATTTGGAGCCTGCTAAGTAGTGGGCCTAGAGCAGTGGTGGGCAGGTGTGTGATAAAACATCTGTGGTGGGTCCCTGTGGTTCTGCCATTGGGTTCCAAATGGCTTGTGAAGGACATGGTGCAGCCAGCAGACCGTTATTTTTAAAGGCATCTTGATACATGGAGAGGTTTCAGGGAAATGTTCAGAATCAGGTTGATATGGTCAAGGGTGCAAGCTATGTGGAAAAGAAGCCGAATTGGTACATTCTCCTGCAAATCCTGACCCACTACACGTGACAGAACTCTCTCCAGCACTGTGTCCCAGTTGAAATTGTTGTATTTCGTGAAGCAAATACCAAAGTCCCAGTGCAGCAGCAAGAATCACCACGGAAAGTGAAAGAGGAGCAAATGGCATCACAGTCCACACGGGGTGATACTTAGCCCCCAGTGGCCACAGTTTACCTGCAAAGAGAGAATTCAGCACTGCTTCCTCAGGTTCATTGGAAAATAAGAAACCATGTCCTCCAGGTAACATAGATGCAGACCAAGCTTTGATGGGCTCACTACAAAGGAAGCTAAACCTCCGGAAAACATATATTTTAAGTGCCCAACTTCAGAGGCAGTTTCTCTAAAAGTCTTTAGTCCAGCAGAGCTCCATTTTTGTGGAGTGTTTACCATGTCCCTTCCTTTTGGAATCTGCTCTATCACTTCCAAGGTAGGGAACTCCTGAGCGTATTCCAATCCAGATATGCATTCACAGATTTTCTAACTCGTCTCCTCTAATTGTGTCTTACTTGGGGTAAAAGTAATGTCAAGGTAGTGTTGTGGATTAAAGTGGGAAGATTTTGTGTAGCACATATTTGCATACACATTGGATTCATTTTCCAATTTCCATTCAAAATACTGAATCCCCGACACGAATGCATACCCTACTAGGCTCTGACTACAATTCCTAATATGATGGAGAAAATTACCCAAAAGAGAATAGAAATACAAGCAGTTCAGAAGATGCATGGTGTATAGTTGGACTTGCCTTTTACATTACATAGGGTAGATGTTATAAATCTAGTTAATTTTCAATTGAAATAGTTCTCCATGTGTTTTTAAAGTTAATAAATATGTGAATTCCTGTATCCCTATCTCTGTAGTCTATTCAGCACATGTAATTTTATATGCACATATAGACCCCTACCTGGTATCATATATACATTCTTGTGAGGTGGCTGACTTGGCAGATACAAATTATGAGAAGAGATCACTCCTCCTAAATGCTTTTGGATCTTAAAATTCAACTTATGGATGACCTTCCTATATGAACAACATTATTCATAAATCCATGTTCAGTAAAATTAATATTTTTGGATCTGTGGACGATATATTTTTCACCATGAATTTCGATTGGCATATATATTTCCACTTCATAATGTCTGTGTGTGTTTTGTGTATATATATATATATATATATATATATATATATATATATATATATATATATTCCCGAGATTTTTTAAAATATGAAATATATGTGTCTTATTATTCACTCCCTAAATACATTCATATTCATGTATGTGGATTTGTAATCAACTTTGCACAAGATTATTCTCAGAAATATTCATCCACCTGAAATACTTATTTGTTTCTTAGTACTGAAAACTAACTTCAGTGGAAGGTGCAAACAAATCCTAATATTTCTACAGTAAGTTATCCAGTTTAACATCAATGCAAGTAGATTCCTATGCGACATGATGTGTATTTTGACGTTCATTTTTATTCAACACTGGTACAGTACTATTTCTTCAGTTTATGCACATTCTAGAATAAATATTTCACCCAAAATTTCAAAATAAAAAACATTTGTTTCACTTTCAATCACTTCCTGCTTCCAAACAAATGTATTCCTCCAGGTTTCTTGACTGGTCTTTTCATGAGACTTCTTTACAAACACATTATTTTGATTTGCATAATCACTTTTGAAGCAAAACACACACACCCTCTTCATGATAAACCGTAACCCTAATATTACCATTAGACATATAACTGGTTGTAATGAATGTATGTATACCAATATCAATATAAGATTTCCTGTATATTTTCGGATATCAATTTATTCCAATTTCAATTTCTAAAGTTGGATCCAGTTATATTATTTATTCACAGTATGGTCTATTCATGCATCATCTCCATATTCATCAATACGGGGGTACACCTATTTGTATCCCCAATACTATTGTATAGAATTTAAAAATATTTCTCCCCATAATGGTGGAAGAAATACTCATGTCACCTGATCTACATACATATTTTATCACAGTAATATTTTGGTCAAAAATGCAAAGGTCACACTTATGATTGTACTAAAGCCTAAATTGAAAGTGAGTGTATATTACTAAAAATATCCATGTGTAGGATGTCTAATGCTCCCACGTGTCAATCTTGTTTGGGACAACATATTTGTTTCTTCCTAATATCATATATTCAACCTCAACCCTGTTGAAACTGTATAATCCTATCAGTCACTTTATACTTTGCCTGATTTCCTAATGTTGCTATTGATATCTGCTTTCCTACATTTTTCCCCAGTTCCTCATTGAGACTGACTCTTCATATGTGCTGACATTTACATTCACTCTCTAAACGAAACCCTATTGCTTAAGAACTATTGGTCCATCTCAAAGACTCACTCTTCTTCCAAAACCTACTATCTTCCTAATCCTACCGACTATCCCTTTTTGATTGGATGTTCTCTTCAACATTCAGGCATCTGAGGTAAAAGGTTTTATTCCATTGTGTATAGATTTATCTGAGACCACAATGCAGAATGTAATTCAAAGCTAAATATCCCAATTAAGGGCACAATGCCCTTCCTGGCTTCAAATCATAACTAGATTTATGTTTTCATACTTATATTTCAAATATATATTCTTATAAATATTGCAGGTTCCCAATACCATTATTCATCCAGCAGAATGATTCCTAACACAAATCAAGCATCTTATTAACCCTAACCATACACTGTTCCCTCATTCTAAATTTACATGGAGGAGGGACAGAGTTGGTCTTACAATACAGGAACGTAGGGGATCTTCCACCTGCTGAGAACCTCAAATTTCCATGCAGAAATGTTCACTGGAGAAGATGTAGGCAGCTATGAAGGATCTGAGAGAGCAAAAGTCATGTTCAATGGCAAACAACCTGGTCACGATGAAGGGTTTTGTCTGAATCAGCCTCTCACATCTTAAGGTATAGAAGATGGACCAAACCAGACCTGTGTGGGTAGCTGTACCCGGGTGCCTATGGTTGATATACCATTCTAACTTGTGAAGGTGTCACAGGAAGTAGGGGCAGCCTCCTTCTCATGGGACACTTGGAGCCACTGTTAGGAAAAAGTGGCTGCCAAGCCAGTGACCTCATTCAGTTCCTGAAGGAAGTGACCTCACCTCACTTCCTTGGTGATGGAAATCTCTGAACTTGGGATTCATGAAACCAGGCACCCAGAGTCACTCCCAGTCTCAGTCCCAGTTTTCTCACTTGTTTGAATTTACCAAGGACAGAGTCAGTCTTTCTTGGTACCTACTGATGTGAGGATGGCCAAACGCCAAGAAAGCTCTGAAGAGGGGCCTTTCCTGAGAAAGCAGGTAGTGGCTCACCTCTGGGTCCTCACACCTTCACAGAGTTAGCCAATGAGACCATTTGTGAGACAGATCAGGCCATTTCGGGGTAACATAATATGGCCCATCAGTTGGAGGACACCCCGGATAATCACAGAACTTCTTGGGGGAAGGTGGTGCCTTTGTGGATGTGGGTGTGCGTTTGTGGTTTTCTCTCATGTTCTGAGAATAGGTAGGCAAGGCGCTTTTTTTGGTGTGGAATGAACTGTTTCTAGTAAGTCATTTGACAAGGCAAGTGTTTCTATGTCTGTTTATCACACTGTGTCCGTGGTTGTAGACATTAGAAAAGAGAATGCATCAATGGATGTGTCCTGTCTAGTAGAAAGCTTCCCAGGATTCATGCTGCCCAATTTGTGAATGGACTTCAGATTGACTTATCGATGGGTAACACCTGCAATCTTCTTAAGTTCTAATTTTCTTCCGAAGTACTGGCCCCCCTCCAGAATATGCTCATGGTTTTGAGTTTAAGGTATGTACCACCTCCAAGCTCTGTGATACGACCATTTACTGGATAGCTCAAGGGAATGGTGAGCATCTCAGAAAAATCAGATATCAGTGTGACCATTAAATCTCAGTGGAGATACCCTGCTTTGGGCCTTTTGCTTACCTATTGTTCTGTTGCCCTGAATGTCAGGAAGTACTTTGCCTCAGGCCACCCCTTTGTGAAGCCTGAAAAAAACAGTTGTCAAATGGAAATGAATGGGCATCACCTGTGGCTCTTTGCTTAATTGCTTTGGAAATGGATGTGTTTGAATCAGTCTCTTGGCCCTGTGTGAGGCTTTGGCTTAGATTCTCAGCACCTGATGGATCTAAAGAAAGATCCCATGGGTGCATCCAAAACCAAAATGGCCAAAAAGCAGTCAGTGTGGATGAAGACTCTCGCCTTCCTCTCTAGGGTTCCGGACATCAAGTGAGAATAGGGATCCTTTTGGTCAAATGAGTTCTTCAAATACCTGCAGAGGCTAGCCCATAGGCGCTTGGGTTTCCTCATAAATCCAATTCACATAAAGAATCTAAAACCCACAGTCAATAGGCCTCAACTTGTTGAAGTGGAGCAGTATTAACGGGAGGCCTATTTGGTTACGCCTGGTTCACAGGAAAGGTGTCCAGGCCACCCTGACTTTAAGCAAACGAGGGGCAAGGGAGCTTATTTTGGACAGTGTCTTGGGCTGCGCCCCTCATGGAAACCTCCAGCCATAGGTTATGATGAGTGTCTATATGTAAGAAGATGATAGCCATGTGGGAGTGTTTTGGTTTTAATTGTGGTCATTTGTGTGGCAGTTGGAAGAGATGACTTGTAAGGGTCCAGCAGACGTCAGAGGAAGAGACTACCAAGAGATCAGCTCATGCAACAGCAAAAGGGGATTTATTGAGGATCCAATCCAGCGTGCTGGGGCTCCGTGTTCACTCAACAAGCGAGAGTAGCCCAGAGCCCCAAGAAGAGGTTAAGCAGTGCTTAAGTACGCTGTTTGGGGAGGCGGGGGGCTTTGCATGCATCAGAGGAAATCATCATGAGCTGTGGGAAAATCAAACAATAACTCTCAAACTTGATTAGCACATTCATTGGCAGGAACAGGTCGGGTGGGGGTGATAGGTCAATCCTAAGAAGCAG
Source organism: Callospermophilus lateralis (assembly GCF_048772815.1). Lineage (NCBI taxonomy): Eukaryota > Metazoa > Chordata > Mammalia > Rodentia > Sciuridae > Callospermophilus > Callospermophilus lateralis. Next base: position 153,296 of record NW_027514395.1, on the reverse strand, counting down.
GGTACATTCAAACTGATTGTTTTGGGCCCAGAAATGCTTAGATGCCAAGCTGCACAGGGTCCTAGATTATTAAACAACTAGATGGTCAGGGGAATATTTACTGGGCAGTCCCGGGAATTGTACTAACAGCTACAGGAAGTTTATGTTTTAGGTGTAGCATAGGAACTTAACAATACCTTTTCTTTTAAATTTTAAGTCGGGCATTGCAGCTTAGAAACTTTATAACACCCGGTCTTTACACTTTAACTTAAATTTCTTTTACACTTACAGACTGGGTCCACCTGGGCTTGAACTCTGGTGTGATTTCCCTTAGAGACTGAGTTCTGGAACTGATCTCAGAGAAGTAGTGCCATGAATAGTGTTGGGATTATAGGAGGCCATGCATGAGTTTTGCCCTTGGAAACTGATATCTAGGCCCAGGGTGGCTTTCCCCAGAGCACTGGGAATCTCAGACAGGATATCACATGATTTTTTTTTTTCTGAAACACTTGGCAGGCATAGTTGAGAGTGAAAACACACATGGACCTCACATTGTAGACCTCAATGGGCCTGGTTTCATGTGTCTTTTTGGCCACCCCTTGGGAAGCCTTGTCTGTAACAGTTCTACAGAGCTTTCATTGAAATGAGGTTTCTCATCATTTAATGGTTCCTGAATGAATTGAAATCCACAGTGCCTCTAACTTCATCCTTGAAAAATGGTTAAATAAATACAATGAAACTTTTGAAATTCCCATGACCAGGTGGCACTGGAGAAAATTTGGAAACCCGGTTGCTGATCAAGAGTATACCAGACAGTGCCTTGATTGACTGGTTTCATGAAAATGGTGTAGAACAGAGATGCCAGTAAGTTGGAGCCTGCTGAGTAGTGGGCCTACAGAAGTCGAGGGGAGGTGTGTGATAAAACATATGTGGTGGGGCCATGTTGATCTTCCATTGGCTTCCAAATGCCTTGTAACTGACACGGTGCAGCCAGCAGACCCTTATATGTAATGGCATCTTGTTATATATAGAGGTTTCAGGGTAATGTTCAGAATCATGTTGCTATGGTCAAGGGGGAAAGCTATGTGGAATAGAAGCATTGTTGGTGTATTCTCTTGCAGAACCTGACCCACCACACGTGACAGAACTCCCTCCAGCACTGTGTCCCAGGTGAATTCTTTTTATTGTATAAGCAAATACCAAACTCCCAGTGCAGCAGCAAGAAACACCAGGAAAAGTGGATGATGACCAAATGGCTTCACAGTCCACACGGGGAGACACTTAGTCCCCAGTGGACACAGTTAACCTACATAGAGAGAATTCAGCACTGCTGCCTCATGTTCAGTGGAAAATAAGAAACCATGTCCTCCAGGTCGCATAGATGCAAACCCAGCTTTGATGGTCTTAGTACAAAGGAAGCTCCTTACGAAAACATATATTTCTAGTGCAAACCTCAGAGGAAGTTTCTCAAGAAGTCTTTAGGGCAGCAGAGCTCCATGTTTGTGGAGTGTTTACCCTGTATATTACTTTTGGGAACTCCTCTACCACCTCGAAGGTTGTGAACTCTTGAGCATATTCATTTCCAGATATGTATTCACAGATTTTTTTAACTCTTCTCCTCTAATTGTGTCTTACTTGGGGGGGGGGTAATGTCTAGGCATTGTTCTGAATGAGAGTGGGAAGATTTTTGGGGCAGCATATATTTGAAATACTGAATCCCTGACACTAACCCATTCCCTACTAGACTCTGACTACTAATCCTAATATGATGGAGAAAAATAACCCAAACAGAATAGAAATACAAGCATTTCAGAGGAGGCATGGTGTATAGTTGGACTTGCCTTTTGCAATATATAGGGTAGAAGATATAAATCTAGACAATTTTTAATTGAAACAGTTCTACATGTGTTTTTAAAATTAACAGATATGTGAATTACTGTATACCTTTCTCAGTAGCCTATTCAGCACATATGTTTTTATATGCACATATAGAATCCCACTTGGTATCACACATGCATTCTCGTGAGGTGGCTGACATGGCACATACAAATTGTGAGAAGTGATCACTCCTCCTAAACACTTTTGGAACTGTAAATTCAACCCATGGTTGAGCTTCCTATTTGAACAAACTTATACAAAAATCCATGTTCAGTAAAATGAATATTTTTGGATATGATGATAATATATATTTCACGATGAATTTCAATTAGGATATATATTGCTATTTTTAATGTCTGTGATATATATATATATATATATATATATATATAATATATATATATATATATATACACTTTCCAGATTTTCAAAATATGAAACATGTGTCTTATTATACACTTCCTAAATTCATTCATATTCATATATGTGGATTTATAATCAACTTTTAACAAGATTATTCTCAGTAATATTCATCCACCTGAAATACATATTTGTTTCCTAGTACTGAAAACTAACTTCTTTGAATGGTGCATACATATGCTAACATTTCTGCAGTAACTGACCCTGTTTAACATCAATTCAAGTAGATTACTATGGGACATGATGTGTATTCTTATGTTCAATTTTATTTAACACTTCTACATTACTATTTATTCAGTTTATGCACATCATAGGATATATATTTCATCCACAAGTTAACAAATTTATAGGCATTTGTTTCACTTTCAATCACATCGTGCCTCTGAACACATGTATTCCTCGATGTTTATTGACTGATCTTTTCATGAGACTTCTTTCCAAACACATTATTTTCGATTTTCATAATCACTTTTGAAGCACTTCAAAAGTTACCTTGAGCTCGGGGAGGGAATCTGAACCCCGCAATTTTGCCCCAGTGTCCTTTTTTCTTTAGAGTAGGCACATTGATCTGAGGTCAGGGGTGGCCTCTGGCGTGGGCCAACATATTTCTTCTTGTCTACCTGTTTCTTTATTTCTGGCCTATTTGTTGTTGTAACCAGGACCTTAGTCAACACCTTAGTCTGCCTTTTGTTTCTTTTATCCTCCCTTTGCTCCCTTCTCTTCCTCAGTTTCTCTCTTATAGTATACGTTCTTGGATACTCTGACTAAATCTCTCAAGGTCATATCTTGTAATCAATCTAAGCTTTGTAACTTTGTTTTAATATCCAGGGCAGTTTGCCCAAAAAAGGCCATCATGACAGATGCCTTTTGTTTCTCTGCCTGAGGATCGAAAGGAGTATATCTCCTATATGCCTCCATAATTCTCTCTAGAAACATACAGGGAGATTTATCAGGCCCTTGAATAATCTCTCTTACCATGTCCAAATTAGTTTGTCGCTAGCGGCTGCTCGTAGACAAACTATTAGAGCTCCGCGATAAGTGAACAGATGCTCTCTACCTTCAAAGGTTTTGTAGTCTCAGTTGGGTGGGTTCAAGGGAAACCCGGCTTTGATTATGTTGGGAAGTTGTGTCGGACGCACATCTTGTCTGAGGATATTTTAGTTTAGCTTCCTGGAGGATTACCTTTTGTTACTCTGTCATGAAGAGAATCCCTACTAGTTGTTGGCAGTCATCCGACGTAGGCTGGTGTGAAAACATCAATGACTCAACCAGACCTGAGAGCTGGGTCGGGTCCTCGGAAAAAGGGGGATTATAATTTTTTAAGTTATATAGGTGTGACGAGGAGAAAGGCCAATACTGGTAGGCTTGCATTTTTCCCCCATGGCCATCGTCAATCATTGGCCCATAGGGACGGAGGAGGAGCATCCCGAGAGTTCCAGGGTTTTTAATCATTCGCTGCCAGCGAGTTCCTTTAGATGGGCCAGCTTCCTCCAAGGGAGGAGGTGCTGTGTGTACCGCAGGGAAATTATCTGGAGGGCGCTGGGCCGGCATAGCTTCTTCCAATGGAGGAGAGGCTGAGTCAGTAGCAGGGGAATCACCTAGAGGGTGTTGGGGGTTGGTGGACAAGGGCAGGGGATAAGGAGGGGGAGGAGAGTCCAGTAGAGTCAAATTTGGTGACTCAGGGAGAACAGAGGGTGGAGGAGGAGGAGGAGCAGAGTATTTGAGAGTTCCTGGGGGAAGGAGTCGGAGTGGGGGCAGGGGCAAGGAAAGGCTTCACCCATGGAGGAGGAGATAGGCAGAGGTACTGCCGAGTTAAGATATATGGCTGTTGATCCGGATGGCTATGTGGTCCCGGCTGAAAGACAATATCTCTGACTTTTTAAATTAGTGGGAAGTAGAAAGATCCTTCTAGGGGCCATCCGAATCCAACAGTGGGCCATTCTGAATTACAGAGAGTCTGCCACATCCGGCGCTTTACTGAATAAGAAAGATTCTGAGCCCTTAAGCGGACTTTGGTCCAGTGATCAAAGATCAGGGACAGAGGCATTGAAGTGCTCTGTCCCATAATGAAAGATACACAAGCAGTGAAAGCTATGACACATGACACAGACAAGACAAGACAATAAAGACAGGCAATGGACGTCCAACCCTGAGACCAGGACTGAGTAGGCGGCAAAACCCGATGGACTGGCAATACTGATTCCAAAAAAAAATGTCACTGAGTCTAGGAGACTATTGTTTCTTAATTACCCAGTCCTTTGGAGTATCCTCCAGGTCACACTCTTCATTGACAGCCATTTTGCCAAGCCCTAACCTGAAACCTGAAACCAGAAAGAGGCGCCTTACTTACCCGAGAGGGGTCCGTTGGGGTCTCTCGTTCACAACTGCTGGATCTCGGTGGAACCTCCATATGAAAAGGTCGGGCTAGTGTCGGAGGAAGGGACAACCAAGAGACTTTATCATGCAACAGCAAAGGATTTACTGGGGGTCCAGCATGCTGGGGCTCAGAGATCACATTAATAGAACAGAGAGCCCTGAGAACAGCTTAAGCAGAGCTTATATAGTTTCTTTGGAGAGGGCAGGGAGGGAAGTTTATTGATGGGACAGGGCAAGTGGGCGGTTATGGTGCAACCAGGTGAGGGAGTACATTCTGCAGTGTGACACTTGGGGACAGCAAATTCTGGGAACAAGATTAGCAAACAATTCTCAAGATTTCAACAGTGTTTTCTTAAGCATACAGAAAAAAAAAGGTGACAAGTGCCTATTTTATTAGCCTTTCACTACCGACTATCCCTTTTTGACTGGATGTTCTCTTCTACATTCAATCATCTAAGGTACATTGTCCTATGCCATTGTATATGGATTTATCTGTAACAACTTTGCAGAAAGTAATTCAAAGCTAAGTATACCAATCAAGGGCCCAATGCCCTTCTGGGCTTCAAGTTTTACTTAGATTTCTGTTTTCATACATACATTTCACCTATGTATTATATATATATATATATACATATATATATACACATATATCATAGTATATATATTTCATCCACAATTTCAGAAATTTATAGGCATTTGTTTCATATTCAATCAATTCCTTCTTCAGAACACATGTATTCCTCCAGGTCTCTTGACTGGTCTTTTTATGAGACTTCTTGCCAAACAATTTATTTTTGATTTCCATAATCACTTTTGAAGCAAAACTCACACACTCTTCATGATAAACCATAACCCTAATATTACCATTACATGTGTAACTGGTTGGAATGAATGATTGTATATCAATATAAGATTTTCCCTATATTTTCAGATATCATTTCAAAAATTTATTTAAAGTTTAAACCAGTTATATTATTTATCCTCAGTATGGTCTATTCATGCATTATCTCTATATTCAAAGACACAGGGTACACCTATTTGTAACCCCAATACTAATTTATACGTCTTCATAATATTGCTCACAGAAATGGTGGAAGAAATTCTCATGTCACCTGATCTCCACATACATTTTATCACAGTAATATTCTCGACACAAAAAGCAAAGGACACACTTATGATTGTACCAAAGCCTAAATGGAAAGAGAGCATGGATTACTAAAAACATCCATGTCCAGGTTGCCTAATGCTCTCAAATGTCAATCCTATTGGTGAGTACATATTTTTTTCTTTCTAAGATTATATATTCAACATCAACCCTGTTAAAAATGCCTAATCCTATCACTGACTTTATACTTTGCCTGATTTCCTAGTGTCACTAGTGATATCTGATTTATTACATATTTTCTTCAGTTTATCATTGTGACTGACTCTTCATATATGCTGACATTTACATTCACTCTCTATTCAAAACCCTATTGCTAAAGAACATTTGGTGCTAATCCTAAACTCACCCTTCTTCCTAAACATAACGACTATCTTTCTAATAATACCAACTATCTCTTTTTGACTGGATGTTCTCTTCGACATTCAATCATCCAAGGTACAAGGTCCTATGCCATCGTATATCGATTTATCTGAGACATCTCTACAGAACATAATTCAAAGCTAAGTATACGAATCAAGGTCCTAATGCCCTTCTGGGCATCAAATCATACCTAGATATCTGTTTTTATACTTAAATTTCACCTGTGTTTTCTTGTAAATATCACAGGTTCCCAATTCCATTATTCATCCAGCAGAATGATTCCTAACCCAAATCTAACCAGTTATTAACCCTAACCATACACTTTTCCCTCAATCTAACTATACAGAAGAGCAGGTACAGAGTTGGTCTTACAATACAGAAATGGAGGGGATCTTCCACCGGCAGAAACCTCAAAGGTCATGCAGAAATGATCCCTGGAGAAGATGTATGCAGCTATTTAGGACCTGAGAGAGCAAAAGTCATCTTCCATGGAAAACAACCTGGTCAGGATGAAGGGATGTTTCTGAATCAGCCTCTCTCTTCTTAATGTAGAGAAGATGGACCAAACGAGGCCTATTTGTAGAGCTGTTCCTGGGTGCCTATGGTTGATATACCATTCTAAATTGTGAAAGTTCCACAGGAAGTAGAGGCAGCCTCCATCTCATGGGAAAATTGAAAGCAACTGTTAGGACAAAGTGATTGCCAAGTCAGTGACCACATTCAGTTCCTCAAGGAAGTGAACTACTTAATTTCTTGGTGATGGAACTCTCTGAACTTGGGATCCAAGAAGCCTGGCACCCAGATTCAGTCTCAGTCCCAGTCCCAGTGGGCTCACTTGTTTTTATTTACCAAGGACAGAGTCAGTCTTTCTTGGTACCTAGTGATGTGAGGATGGCCAAATGCCAGAAAAGCTCTGAACAGGGGCCCATTTGGAGAAAGCATGTAGTGACTCACCACTGGCTCCTGACAACTTCACAGAGTTGGCCAAAGAGACCAGATCTGAGACAGGACTGGTCATTTGGGTGGAACATAGTATGGCCCAACAGTCAGAGGACACTCCGGATAGTCACAGACCTTCTTGAGGGAAGGAGGTGCCTTTGTGTGTGTGGGTGTGGGTTTGTGGCTTTGTCTGATGTTCTGAGAATTGGTAGGAAAATCGGTTTGTTTGGTTTAGAGGACTATTTCTAGTAAGACGTTTGACAAGTCAAGTGTTTCTATGTCTGTGTATCCTACTGTGTCCGTGGTTGTAGACATTAGAAAAGAGAATTCATCAATGGATGTGTCCTGTCTAGTAGAAAGCTTCCCAGCATTCATCCTGCCCAATTTAAGAAGGGACAGCGGCTTGCCTTATGTATGGGCAGCACCTAGTATCTTCCTATGTTGCTGTTTTCTTCCTGAATTCTGGCCACTATCCAGAATAGGCTCATGGTTTTGAGGCCAAGATTTGTACCGCCTCCAATCTCTGTGACATGGCCATATACTGGATAGCTGAAGGAAATGTGAGAATCTCAGAAAACTCAGTTATCAGTTTGATCAAGAAATTCTCATTGCAAAAACCCTGCTTTGGGCCTTTTGCTTACTATTCTTCTCTTGCCCTGAATGTCTGGAAGGTCTTTGCCTCAGGTCACCCCTTTGTGAAGCCTGAAAAAACAGTTTTCAAATGAAAATGATTGTGTATCACCCGTGGCTTTTTCTTAATTGCTGTGGAAAGGGATCTGTCTGAATCAGCCTCTTGGCCCTGTGTGAGGCTGTCGCTTAGATTCTCAGCACCTTTTGGATCTAAAAAAAGATCCCATCTGTGCATCAAAAACCAAAATGACCCAAAAAGCAGTCATTGAGGATGAAGTCTCTCACCTACCTCTGTAAGTTTCCTGACCTCCATAAAATGAGAATAGGGATTTTTTGGGTCAAATGATTTCTAAAAAACTATGCAGAGGGTAGCCAAAAGGTTATTTGGTTTTCTCATGACTCCAATTCACATCAAGAATCTATACTCCACAGACAGTAGGCCTCAAATTGGAGAAGAAGAGAAGTATTAAAGTCAGGCATATTTGATCACTCCTGGTTCACAGAATGGGTGTCCAGGGCACCCTGACTTTAGGCAAATGAGAGGAAAGGGAGATTATTTTGGACACTGTCTTGGGCTGTGCCCCTCAAGGAAATGTCAAGCCAGAGGTTATGATGAGTCTCTACATGGAAGAAGATGAGGGTCATTTGGGAGTGTTTTGGTTTTTATTGTGGTCATTTGTGTGGCAGTTAGAAGAGATGACTGGGTCCACCAGTGCTTGAACTCAGGTGTGATTACCCTTAGAGACTGAGTTCTGTAACTGACCTCAGAGAAGTATTGCCATGATTTGTGTTGGGATTTTAGGTGGCCACCCATGAGAGTCGCCCTTTGAAACTGAGATCTGGACCCAGGGTGGCTTTCCACAGAGCACTGGGAATCTCAGACAGAATATCATGTGATGTTATTCTGAAATAATTGCCAGACATGGTTGAGAGTCAAAACACACATGGACCTCATATTGTAGACCTCAATTGGCTTGGCTTCATGTGACTATTTGGCCACTCTTTGGGAAGACTTGCCTGTGAGAGTTCTCCAGAACTTTCTTTGAAATGAGCTTCCTCAACATTTAATGGTTCCTGAAAGAATTGAAACCCACAATGCCTCCAAATTCATTCTTGAAAAATGGCTAGATAAATACCATAAAATTTTTGAAATTTACATGATGAGTTGGCATGGAGAACCTTTGATTCCTATTGCTGATCATTAGTGTACCAGACAGTGCCTTGATTTATTAAATATAATGAAAATGGTGTAGAACAGAGATGCTGGTTAGATAGAGACTGCGGAGTATTTGGCCCAGAGCTGTGGTGTGCAGGTGTGTGATAAAATATTTATGGCGGTGCCATGTGGATCTGCGATTGATTTCCAAATGGCTTTTAGCTGACATAGTGCACCCAGCACACCCTTATATGTAAAGGCATCTTGTTATATGAAGAGGTTTCAGGGCAATGTTCAGAATCAAGTTGCTATGATCAAGGGGGCAAGATATGTGGGATAGAAGCCTGGTTGGTGCATTCTCCTGCAGACTCTGACCCACCACATGTCACAGAACTCCCTCCAACACTGTGTCCCAGTTGAAATCCTTGTATTTCTTGAAGCAAATACCAAACTCCCAGTACAGCACCAAGAAACACCTCGAAAATTGGAGGATGACTAAATGGCTTCAAAGTCCACATGGTTAGACACTTAGGCCCAGTGGCCTCAGTTTACCTACAAATAGAGAATTCAGCACTGCTGCCTCATGTTCATTGAAAAATAAGAAACCATGTTCTCCAGGTCATATAGATGCAGACCCAGCTTTGATGGTTTCACTACAAATGAAGATAAAGCTCCTGACAACAACATATATTTCAAGTGCCACATCTCAGAGGCAGTTTCTCCAGAAGTCTTTTTTCCAGCAGAGCTCCATTGTTGTGGAGTGTTTACCCTGTCCATTACTTTTGAAAACTCCTCTACCACCTCCCAGGTTGGGAACTCCTGAGAATTTTTCATTCCAGATATGATTCACAGATTTTCTAACTCTTCTCCTCTAATTGTGTCTCACTTGGGGCAAAGTTAATGTTAAGGCATTGTTCTGGATGAGAGTGGGAAGATTATTGTGTAGCACATATTTGCATACACATTAGATTTATTATTCTATTTTCCATTTGAAATACTGAATCCCTGACACTAACCCATACCCTACTACAATCTGACTACTTATCCTAAAATGATGGAGTAAAAGAAACCTAACAGAATAGAAACACAGGCCTTTCGTAGAAGGTATGGTGTATACTTGGATTTTCCTTCTGCTTTATCAAGGGTATGTTTTATAAATCTGGTCAAGTTTTCATTGTAATATTTCTCCATGAGTTTTTAAAGTTAACACATATGTAAATTCCTGTCTCCTTTTCTCTGTAGCCTATTGAGAACATGTATATTATTATGCATATATAGATTCCTACCTGGTATCACACATATATTCTTGTGAGCTCACTAACTTTGGAATATACAAATTATGAGAATAGACCACTCCCCTTAAATACTGATGGAACTGAAAATTCAACCTATGGGTGATCTTCCTAGTGAACAACCTTATACATAAATCCATGTTCAGTAAAATGAATATTTTTAGATATGTGGATGGTATATATTTCATGATAAATTTCTATTGGCATATATATTGCTACATTTTATTGTTGTGTGTGTGTGTGTGTGTGTGTGTGTGTGTGTGTGTGTGTGTATATATATATATATATATATATATATATATATATATATATATATATATATTCTACAAATTTTCCAAAAAATGAAATATATGTGTCTAATTATACACTCCCTAAATTCATTCAAGTTCATTTATGTGGATTTATAATCAACATTTCACATAATTATCATCAGTCTGGCTGGGCACAATTCAGGAGCCCCTTGTCAAAAGAAACAACTTTATTTTTAGAACCAAACAAGCCAAACAAAAAAGCTCCTCAGGAAAAAGTTTCAGAGCCCAACTGCCACCACAGGCTTCCCACAAGCCTATTCCTCAACCACAAGCCTCCTCCTCTTGAGGCCGATTGGCTGGGTCGTGTGGGCAGAGCCAAGAAGTCCCCCAATGAGCAGCTCCGTGGTCTGAAAGGGCAGGGAACCAACCCAATGAGCATCAGCACAGAGGAGCCGATCAGCTAGATGTTGCTGGGGCCACTGTGAGCCAATCATCCGCTGGCAGTCTGAAAGGACGGGGAAACAGCTCAATGAGCTTCTCCAATGAGCATCACTGCAGAGGAGCCAATCAGATAGATGTTTCTGAGGCCACTGTGAGCCAATCATCAGCCAGCAGCTGGAAGCTTGCTGGCTGCTGGAAGTTTTCTGGGGCCCCTTTGGCTGTGGCTCTCAACATCTCCCCCTCTCTGTTTAAACAACAAGCATGTGGCTTAGGGACCGTGCCTGCCTTAGTTTGTCCAATAGTACATGTGGTCCTTACCTGTTAGGTTGGTACCATTGCAATTTGATCTTACCCGTCACTGACTACCAGTCCAGTATGTAGCCACACCTGTGGAGAGGTCTTTGTACCAGCGGGGGGATGGGGGTGAGGTTCTTTGCCTCACCTCTGTTGGCTCCCAAATTCTAGCTGAACGATCATAACAAGCAGAAGGGAGGAAGATACACCAAGCCAATTGATGGCTCCTTTTGGAAAAATTGTACCACCGATGACATCATCAGCAAAAATACCCCAACACTACCACAAGTCGCTGCACCAACAGATAGTTCACAATGCATACAAGTGAGTTCACAATGCAAGAAAACAATTTTCTTTTGTTTTTTAGAAATCAATTTTCTTAACAATGTACCTTATCTTCAACAGAATTATTAAATATAATGAAAAAGAAAGGTGAAAGTAAACAAAGAGACCTGTTAACTTCCTTTTTGTACATATATTAGAACAATCTTCAACAGCTGTTTACCCAATTTTAATTAAAACATTTAAATCACGTGAAAAAAAATATTTGGATCCATTTTTTCATGAGCGCTAATCATATATGATATATGGACATACGTACATTCAAACATATAACACAAAACACAAGTGTGCACACATAATATAATACATACAACACATAACCTAATAGTAAAGGCCTAATAACTTTTAACAGGTAAAATCTCCATTGCGGTATTTAAAAATCTATACTCAAAAAAATAGAACTGATCATCAAAACATTAATATAGGTCTGTATGAGCTCAAAAAACAAAATAGAATGTGGGAAAGGGCAATAATAAAATAGACATTGAGAAAAGCATCCTCGTTCTATCCCAGATGTAAGGATAGCCAAACTGGAGTTTTGGATATCAGCTGTTTTGGACTTGAGTCAAATCATCATCTTTTTGATCTGTAGAAATCGCTTTAGTTAATCGCTCTGGAATCCAAATCGGCTGCTGTTCTCGCTGTGGAAACACACAAACAGACCCCCGAATCCAGACAATTACTGGGTCAGGACCTTTCCATTGTCCTGTTAGAATATCCTTCCAAATTACCTTGGGCTTATGCACATTTTTTGGACACATATGCCTTTCCGCAGCACTAAGTCCTGATGAATGCAAATTTAAAAAGTTTAGAGTAAAAAGGGTTATTTTAAGTTTATCTTTGGGGAATATATACCCCTTCCCAATTCCGTCTTTTAGCTTTAATAAGTATATTTTAATAGTTTGATGAGCTCTTTCAACTATGCCTTGTCCCTGTGGATTGTATGGGATTCCTGTTATATGAGTAATGCCAAATGATGAGCAAAATTGTTTAAGAGTGGTAGAAGTATAACCAGGGGCATTATCTGTTTTTAACTGTTTTGCATCGCCCACAGTGGCAAAATTTTGTAAGCAATGAGCTATAACATTTTTAGTTTTTGTCTCCGGCATGAAGGGAGCCCATCAAAAATCCAGAAGAAGTATCAACTGTATCATGCAAATATTTAAATTTTCCAAATTCTGGCAAGTGTGTGACGTCCATCTGCCAAATATGGTTAGGTATCAATCCTCTAAGCTTGACTCAAAGATTAACTTGTGGTAAAAAGGTCACACAATTTTGACATTGTTTTATTATTTGTCCAGCTGGTTCCTTAGTTATTTTTAAATGCTTTTGTAAAGTATTAACATTGACATGGAACTTTTTATGAAAATTTATAGCTTTTTCTAGTGTAGAGAAAATATGTATGTCATATGTAGTTTTATCTGCTAAATCATTGCCCAAACTAAGGGCTCCAGACAATCCTGTATGTGCCCTGATATGTCCAGTAAACAATGGATCATTTCTGTCCAACATTAGACATTGTATAGTGGAAAACAAAGAGAAAACAGTAAAGGAAGGGGAAATCCTACCAGGATCTTCAAGGGATACTCTAGCGTTAACTATATACTGACTATCGGAAAATAAATTAAATACAGAATCTTTAAACAACACAAAAGCTTGTAATACTGCATTAAGCTCTACCTTTTGAGCTGATTGTTTGGGTACTAAAAATGTAAAAGTTTGATCAGGTGTAACTATTGCTGCTGTACCATTATTTGATCCATCAGTGAATATATTTGGAGCCTTCATGATAGGTGTTTTTCTTGTCATTTTTGGAAAAAATACATGATGCGATGACCAAAAAGACAATATAGGATTAGATGGTAAGTGGTTATCAAATGAAACATTTGGTTTGCACATGATTATTGCCCAAGTATTTAACTCATTAGCTAACTCATCAATTTGATTCAGAGTATATGGAGTAATAATTTTATTGGGAGAAATTCCAAACACTCCCTTTGCTCCTTTTATTCCTATGAGTATTAATTGTCCTATAGCCTCAGGATACCTAGTAAGAATAGTGTTAGGAGAATAAGATAAATGTATCCATAATAATGGACCTTCTTGCCAAAATACTCCTGTAGGAATATTTTTTGTTGGTAGTACAATAATAAAGTCAATCTTATATCAATTCTATACAAATGCATATTTTCCATATATGTTTCAATGATTTAAAATGCCTTCCTTGCTTCAGGTGTCAATATTCGGGGTGAATTTGGATCTGTTGGACCATTTAGGATATCAAAAAGAGGTCCCAACTGTCCTGATGGTACACCTAGATAAGGCCTTCTGCAATTTATGTCTCCTAATAACTTTTGAAAATCGTTAAGTGATTTGAGTTGATCTACTCATATTTGAATTTTTGATGGACTTACCATGGTTGAGGATAATAGAACTCCTAAGTAAATAATTGGAAAATTTATTCGTACTTTATGTATTGCTATCACTAAATTATAATTTTTAAATAAGTTTGTAAATGTGGCATAACATTCTAGCAATGTATTTTTAGCTTCTTGTGCTACTAATACATGATCCATATAGTGAAATATTTGTAGTTCAGGAATTTGATTTCTTTTTTTTTAATTAATTTTTATTGTAGGTTGTTCAAAACATTACATAGTTCTTGATATATCATATTTCACACTTTGATTCAAGTGGGATATGCGCTCCCATTTTTACCCCATATACAGATTGCAGAATCACATCATTTGCACAACAATTGATTTACATATTGCCATTCTGGTGTCTGTTGTATTCTGCTGCCTTTCCTATCCTCTACTATCCCCCCTCCCCCCTCCCCTCCCCTCTTCTCTCTCTACCCCCTCTACTGTAATTCATTTCTCCCCCTTATATTTTTCCTCCTTTCCCCTCACTTCCTCTTGTATGTAATTTTGTATAACCCTGAGGGTCTCCTTCCATTTACATGCAATTTCCCTTCTCTCTCCCTTTCCCTCCCACCTCTCATCCCTGTTTAATGTTAATCTTCTTCTCATGCTCTTTGTCCCTACTCTGTTCTTAGCTACTCTCCTTATATCAAAGGAGACATTTGGCATTTGTTTTTAAGGGATTGGCTAGCTTCACTTAGCATAATCTGCTCTAATGCCATCCATTTCCCTCCAAATTCTATGATTTTGTCATTTCTTAATGCAGAGTAATACTCCATTGTGTATAAATGCCACATTTTTTTTATCCATTCGTCTATTGAAGGGCATCTAGGTTGGTTCCACATTCTTGCTATTGTGAATTGTGCTGCTATGAACATGGATGTAGCAGTGTCCCTATAGTGTGCTCTTTTTAGGTCTTTAGGGAATAGACCGAGTAGGGGAATAGCTGGATCAAATGGTGGTTCCATTCCAAGCTTTCCAAGAAATCTCCATACTGCTTTCCAAATTGGCCGCACCAATTTGCAGTCCCACCAGCAATGTACAAGAGTACCCTTTTCCCCACATCCTCGCCAGCACTTGTTGCTGTTTGACTTCCTAATGGCTGCCAATCTTACTGGAGTGAGATGGTATCTTAGGGTGGTTTTGATTTGCATTTCTCTGACTGCTAGAGATGGTGAGCATTTTTTCATATACTTGTTGATTGATTGTATGTCCTCCTCTGAGAAATTTCTGTTCAGGTCCTTGGCCCATTTGTTGATTGGGTTATTCATTATCTCATTGTCTAATTTTTTTAGTTCTTTGTATATTCTGGATATTAGGGCTCTGTCTGAAGTGTGAGGAGTAAAGATTTGTTCCCAGGACGTAGGCTCCCTATTTACCTCTCTTATTGTTTCTTTTGCTGAGAAAAAACGTTTTAGTTTGAGTAAGTCCCATTTGTTGATTCTAGTTATTAACTGTTGTGCTATGGGTGTCCTATTGAGGAATTTGGAGCCCGACCCCACAGTATGTAGATCATAGCCAACTTTTTCTTCTATCAGACGCCATGTCTCTGATTTGATATCAAGTTCCTTGATCCACGTTGAGTTAACTTTTGTGCATGGCGAGAGAAAGGGATTCAGTTTCATTTTGTTGCAAATGGATTTCCAGTTTTCCCAACACCATTTGTTGAAGATGCTATCCTTCTTCCATTGCATGCTTTTAGCCCCTTTATCGAATATAAGATAGTTGTAGTTTTGTGGATTGGTTTCTGTGTCCTCTATTCTGTACCATTCGTCCACCCGCCTGTTTTGGTACCAGTACCATGCTGTTTTTGTTACTATTGCTCTGTAGTATAGTTTGAAGTCTGGTATAGCTATACCGCCTGATTCATACTTCCTGCTTAGCATTGTTTTTGCTATTCTGGGTCTTTTATTTTTCCATATGAATTTCATGATTGCTTTCTCTATTTCTACAAGAAATGCCATTGGGATTTTGATTGGCATTGCATTAAACCTATAGAGAACTTTTGGTAATATCGCCATTTTGATGATGTTACTTCTACCTATCCATGAACAGGGTATATTTTTCCATCTTCTAAGATCTTCTTCTATTTCTCTCTTTAGGGTTCTGTAGTTTTCATTGTATAAGTCTTTCACCTCTTTTGTTAGGTTGATTCCCAAGTATTTTATTTTTTTTGAGGATATTGTGAATGGGGTGGTTGTCCTCATATCCATTTCAAAGGATTTGTCGCTGATATACAGGAATGCCTTTGATTTATACGTGTTGATTTTATAGCCTGCCACTTTGCTGAATTCATTTATTAGCTCTAATAGTTTCTTTGTAGACCCTTTTGGCTCTGCTAGCTATAGAATCATGTCATCTGCAAATAGTGATAATTTGAGTTCTTCTTTTCCTATTTTTATGCCTTTAATTTCTTTCGTCTGTCTAATTGCTCTGGCCAGTGATTCGAGAACTATGTTGAAAAGAAGTGGTGAGAGAGGGCATCCCTGTCTTGTTCCAGATTTTAGAGGGAATGCCTTCAGTTTTTCTCCATTCAGAATGATGCTAGCCTGAGGCTTGGCATAGATTGCTTTTACAATATTGAGGTATGTTCCTGTTATCCCTATTTTTTCTAGAGTTTTGAACATAAAGGGATGCTGTACTTTGTCGAATGCTTTTTCCGCATCAATCGAGATGATCATATGGTTCTTATTTTTAAGCCTATTGATGTGGTGAATAACATTTATTGATTTCCGTATATTGAACCAGCCTTGCATCCCAGAGATAAATCCTACCTGATCATGGTGCACAATTTTTTTGATATGTTTTTGTATCCGGTTCGCCAGAAGTTTATTGAGGATTTTTGCATCTAGGTTCATTAGAGATATTGGTCTGTAGTTTTCTTTCTTTGAAGTGTCCTTGTCTGGTTTAGGAATCAGGGTGATGTTGGCCTCATAGAATGAATTTGGTAGTTCTCCCTCTTTTTCTATTTCCTGAAATAGCTTGAAAAGCATTGGTATTAGTTCCTCTTTAAAGGTTTTGTAAAATTCTGCTGTATACCCATCCGGTCCTGGGCTTTTCTTAGTTGGTAGTCTTTTGATGGTATCTTCTATTTCCTCAATTGATATTGGTCTGTTTAGGTTGTCAATATCCTCCTGACTCAATCTGGGCAAATCATATGACTTAAGAAATTTATCGATGCCTTCACTATCTTCCATTTTATTGGAGTATAAGGATTCAAAATAGTTTCTGATAATCTTCTGTATTTCTGAAGTGTCTGTTGTGATATTGCCTTTTTCATCCCGTATGCTGGTAATTTGAGTTCTCTCTCTTCTTCTCTTCATTAGCGTGGCTAAGGGTCTGTCGATTTTATTTATTTTTTCAAAGAACCAACTTTTAGTTTTGTCAATTTTTTCAATTGTTTCTTTCGTTTCGATTTCATTAATTTCAGCTCTGATTTTAATTATTTCTTGTCTTCTACTTCTTTTGCTGTTGTTTTGCTCTTCTTTTTCTAGGATTTTGAGTTGAAGTATTAGATCATTTATTTGTTGGTTTTTTCTTTTTCTAAGGAATGAACTCCAAGCAATAAATTTTCCCCTTAGAACTGCTTTCAATGTGTCCCATAGATTCCGATATGTTGTGTCTGTGTTTTCATTTATCTCTAAGAATTTTTTAATTTCCTCCTTGATGTCTTCCATAACCCATTGATCATTCAGTAACCTATTGTTCATTCTCCAAGTGATGCATGATTTTTCCTTACTTCTTTTATCGTTAATTTTCAATTTCATTCCATTATGGTCAGATAAGATGCATGGTATTATCTCTACTCCTTTATATTGTCTAAGAGTTGCCCTGTGACATAATATATGATCTATTTTTGAGAAGGATCCATGTGCTTCTGATAAAAAAGTGTATCTGCTTGATGTTGGGTGGTATATTCTATATATGTCAATTAAGTCTAGGTTATTAATTGTGTTATTGAGCTCTACAGTTTCCTTATTCAACTTTTGTTTGGAAGATCTGTCCAGTGGTGAGAGAGGTGTGTTGAAGTCTCCCATGATTATTGTATGGTGATCTATTAGACTCTTGAACTTGAGAAGAATTTGTTTGATGAACATAGCTGCACCATTGTTTGGGGCATATATATTTATGATTGTTATGTCTTGTTGGTGTATGGTCCCCTTAAGAAGTATGTAGTGTCCCTCTTCATCCCTTTTGATTAACTGTGGCTTGAAATCTATTTTATTTGATATGAGTATGGACACTCCTGCTTGTTTCCGAAGTCCATATGAGTGATATGATTTTTCCCAACCTTTCACCTTCAGTCTATGTATGTCTTTTCCTATCAAATGCGTCTCCTGAAGGCAGCATATTGTTGGGTCTTGTTTTGTGATCCATTCTACTAGCCTGTGTCTCTTAATTGGTGAGTTTAAGCCATTAACATTTAGGGTTATTATTGAGATATGGGTTGTTCTTCCAGCCATATTTGTTTATTTATGTTACTAAACATGGTTTGTTTTCCTCTTTGATTATTCCCCCCCCCCTTTACTGTACTACCTCCCGCTGTTGGTTTTCATTGATATTTTCCATTTCCTCTTCCTGTAATATTTTGCCAAGGATGTTTTGAAGAGATGGTTTTCTAGCTGCAAATTCTTTTAACTTTTGTTTATCATGGAAGGTTTTAATTTCATCTTCCATCCTGAAGCTTAATTTCGCGGGATACACAATTCTTGGTTGGAACCCCTTTTCTTTCAGTGTTTGAAATATGTTATTCCAGGATCTTCTAGCTTTGAGAGTCTGTGTTGAAAGATCAGCTGTTATCCTGATTGGTTTACCCCTAAATGTAATCTGCTTCCTTTCTCTTGTAGCTTTTAAAATTCTCTCCTTATTCTGTATGTTGGGCATCTTCATTATAATGTGTCTAGGTGTGGATCTCTTATGATTTTGCACATTCGGCGTCCTGTAGGCTTCTAGGATTTGGGATTCTGTCTCATTCTTCAAGTCTGGGAAGTTTTCTCGTATTATTTCGTTGAATAGATTGCTCATTCCTTTGGTATGGACCTCAGTACCTTCCTGTATCCCAATGACTCTTAAGTTTGGTCTCTTTATGTTATCCCATATTTCTTGAATGTTCTGCTCATGGTTTCTTAACAGCTTTGCTGAGCTGTCTATGTTCTTCTCCAGTTGAAATACTTTGTCTTCATTGTCTGATGTTCTATCTTCTAAGTGTTCTACTCTGCTGGTAGTATTCTCAATTGAGTTTTTAAGTTGGTTTATTGTTTCCTGCATTTCCAGGATTTCTGTTTGTTTGTTTTTTATAACCTCTATCTCCCTGTATAATTGATCTTTTGCTTCTTGGATTTGTTTATGTAATTGATTGTCAAAGTGGTCGAAGTGGTCTTTCATTGACTGATTTTGCTGTCTAATGTCTTCCTTGAGACTCCAGATCATCTGAAGCATGTATATCCTGAATTCTTTATCTGACATTCCATCTGCTGCAGAAATTACCTCTTCTAAAGTTGAGTTGACCTGCATTGCTTGTGGTCCTTTCTTTCCTTGTCTTTTCATATTGATCGCGTTTCTTTATGCTTGGTGAAACTGTTGTGTTATTGATTTTTCCCCCTACGTATTTATATTGCTCTTGTATAGCTGCAAAGTCTCCCTTGCAGGCTTTGGCGGTGGTTCTTCCCCTCCTCCAATTGAGGCAATGTGACTACCACGCCGGGAGGCCGCTGTGCCTGTACTTTCGATGGGCCTGTTCTTTCGGTGGTCACAGGTCCGCCTACCTTGCAGGCGTGAGCAGTGGCTTTGCCCCTCCGCTGGCCACTAGGCCTGTTCTGTCTGTTGGTTGCAGGTCTGTCTACCTAAAAGGCGCTGGTGGCGGCTCTGCCCCTCCCCCAACTGGGGCGATGTATCTGGCGGGCCACTGGGCCTGTTTTGTCAGTGGTCACGGTTCCGCCTACCTTGCACGTGCGTGGAGCAGCTGTGTCCCTCCGAGAGTTGCTGGGCCTAACCTGCCAATGGGTGTCAAGTGCGCCTACCTAGCAGGCCCGGGGGTAGCTCTGCCGCTCCGCTGGTTGCTGGGCCTGATATGCTGGTGAGATGCAGGTTTGCCTACCTTGCAGGTGCCTGGCGGCTCTGCCCCTCCCCCAACCGGGGCGGGGCGATGTGTCTGGCCGTCCTCTGAGCCTGTTCTGTTGGTGGTCAGGGTACTGCCTACCTAGCAGGCTCGTGGGGCAGCTGTGCCCCTCCGCAGTTTGTTGGGCCTGACCTGCTGGTGTGTGGCAAGTGCGCCTTCCTTGCAGGCCCGGTGGTGACTCTGCCGCTCCGCGGTTGCTGGGTCTGATCAGCTGGTGATTCGCAGGTCTGCGTAACTTGCAGGCCCCCGACGGCTCTGCCCCTCCCCCAACCTGCGCGATGTGTCTGGCAGTCCACTGGGCCTGTTTTGTCGGTGGTCACAGTTCTGCCTACCTTGCACACGCGTGGAGCAGCTGTTTCATTAGTGCCTGGGCACACTCTCCTTGTTTGCCTCCCTCAGGCCCTTAGTTTGTAGAGCTTGGGGCTGAGCACCCCCAGCAAACTTGCTTACCTTCTGGTAGCCACGTCCCCGTATCTGATGCAAGAGACCTCAGTTTTCAGCACCGGTGGGAGCTGTAGCCGTGAGTCCCATGCCAAGGCGAGTCGGTGCAAGAGACCTCAGTTGTCAGCACTGGTGGGAGCGGTAGCTGGGAGTCCCGCGCCGCGTGGTTCCCGCCGACTCCTGTGCCAGCACCGCCACGGCTCCCACCGGCTCCCGCGCCGCTGCTGCGGCTCCCGCCGGTTCCGGCCGGCTCCCGTGCCGCTGCCCCGGCTGCCGCCAGCTCCCTCGCCGCAGCCCCAGCTCCCGCCGGCTCCCTCGCCGCAGCCGCCGCTGCCACCGTCTCCCTCGCCGCAGCCATCGGCTCCCTCGCCGAAGCCGCGGCTCCCGCCGGCTCCGTGCCGCCCTCGGTCTGGCTATTGCGCTTACAAGAGAGCTGGGAGGGGCCCTTAAGTTTTCCCCGCTGATCTATAGCTGAAAGAGCTGTGATCAGTCAAAAAAAAAAAAAAAAACAGAGATGATGACGTCAGCTCTCCAAGATGGTGGCCGCTGGCTTCCTCTGTGGTCTGACAGGAATTTGATTTCTAAGTGGCTGGATTACTTTGTTAACATAAATTTGACACATAGTTGGGCTGTTAGCCATCCCTTGAGGGAGTACTTTCCATTCATATCTCCGATCAGGATCTTCATGATTCAGTGCAGGTATAGTAAATGCAAAACCCGGACTATCCTCAGGATGAATTGCAATTGAAAAAAAAAAAAAACAATCTTTAATATCTATAACTAAAACATACCAGTTTTCAGGAAAAGCAGACAATTGAGGAATCCCTGATTGAGCAGGTCCCATAATAACCATCTCATTATTAATGGCTCTTAAATCTTGCAATAATCTCCATTTACCAGATTTCTTTTTGATTACAAAAATGGGAGTATTATAGGGAGATACAGAAGGTTGTGTATGTCTTTCACCTAATTGTTGTTTGACCAGGTCATGGGCTGCTTGTATCTTTTCTTTAGTCAGGGGCCACTGAGGAACCCATTCTGTTCTTTCTGATTTCCAAGTAATATTTATTGCCTCAGTGGCCCTTTCTCAAAATCCAAACCATGTCTGTCTGTTCTTTGATCTATTTGTATTGGTGCTGCTATATCTTGTTCTTGTTTTTCTAATCTTTTTCCTTTCCTAAAACCTTGTCTAGTCATTATAGTGGGTGTATTTTGGTTGATGTTATTTGTTATTGTCAAACCTAATTGATCTATGACATCTCGTCCCCATTAGTTTACGGGAAGATGATCCAATACATATGGCTGCATTGTTCCTTCACATCCTCAGGATCCTTCCAATCTAATACCATTGCACTTCTATGAAGATTAGATGCCACTCCTAGGCCTCGAAGCGTTTGAGTGGCTTGTTGTAATGGCCAATGTTTTGGCCATTCTTGACGAGAGATGATGCTAAGGTCTGTGTCTGTATCCAGTAGCCCATTAAATTCATGTCCTTGAATATTTAGTTTTAGCATGGGCCGAGAATCTAAATTTAAAGAAAGCATAGCCCAATCTACACCTTTGGAGCCTAATCCCTTGGAACCTCTTTCTACAGTACGACTGGAAAATTTTTCATGTAGGCTGGGTATTATTAGTAACTGTGCTATTCTATCTCCTGGTGAAATTACTGATATACCCTTTGGATAACTGGCTATAATTTTTATTTCACCTTCATAGTAGGGATCAATTACCCCAGGGCTTATCATAAGTCCTTTTAGAGTAGAAGAGCTGCGTCCCAATAATAAGCCTACTGTTCCTTTGGGAAGAGGTCCTTTTACCCCTGTGGGAATGATTTGAATTCCCATCTCTGGAGTTAGTACTGCTCTGGCGGAGGTGCAGATGTCCAATCCTGTGCTCCCTCTGGTTTGTCTCATGAGGGATCTGATCGACAATGTGTCCTGGGCACTACCCTGATGGGGTTGCTGGGTTCCTCCAGTTGTGCGTATATTTGTGGTTTTGGGCCCTGGAGCATTTGGCCCCCTTGTCCATTTTTTGGCAATGGAGCCCGATGTCTTTCTCCACGATATTGTGGATAAACACCTGGTCCTTGTTCGTTTTTTGATAATGGAGTACCCTCTATGGTGGTTTGAGAACGGCATTGATTAGCCTAATGTCTCCCTCTAAGGCATCGTGCGCAAATACCTGGTATTCTACTCCTTTGATACATAGTTTTGTTAAACCCTCCACCTATGGGGCAATTCCTTTTAAAATGTCCTGTTTGTTCACATTTGTAGCATGTTCTTGGCCTGGCATCTGAAGCCTGTTTGACTCAGCTGCCACAATTTGCCCTTGTTCATTAATGTCTCTGGCATCTAAAGCCTGTTTTACTGCAGCTGCCACGACTTGCTCTTGTTCATTAATGTCTCTACATAATTAAATATATGTGTTTAAATCTTCATGTTTCCATGGTTTAATGATATCTTTGCACCAACAATTCACTTGCTCATAAGCCAGTTGTTTTAGTAATGGCATTGCTTGTTCTGTATTTCCAAAAACTCTGGTAGCTCTTTGAATAAGTCTATTTACAAATTCAGCATAAAGTTCATTAGCTTCTTATATTACCTTAGATAATTGACCTTGTAAACCTCCATGTCCTCGTAAAGTCTTCCATGCCTTAATTGCATCTATAGCAATTTGTGCATATACACCAGGATCATAAGCACATTGTTGCTGCTGATCCCCATAAGGTCCCTTTCCTAACAATATATCTAGATTTCTCTGAGGATAAATAGCTGCTGCATTTTGCCTAGCCGTCTCCTTGCAAAATTTCTCATTGGCAACCTTCCATAACAGGTATTGTCCTCCATTTAGCACACCTTTACACATATTAGCCCAATCTGCTGGTGTCATGTTCATGTTGTTAATGGATTCGACCATGCTTACAGTGAAGGGTGCTTGAGGATCATAGGTTGTTACAGCCTCTTTTAGCTGCTTCACTGTTTTGAAATTTAAAGCATGGTAAACTCGCTGCCCTCCTGCCTCAAATACTGGGCATGTTAATATTTGAGATCTTGTCTCAGGATTCCAACTATCAACTGCGGGAGTTGGGGGCCGCCCAGCATATGGAGGTGGCCTTGTTAGTTGGACACTTACGTCCTCTGGTGATAGAAAGGTATTAGTAGCAGTCTCCTGTAGAGGTGGTGCTGTTTGTTGGACACTTACACCATCCGGTGATAAAAAGGTGTTAGTAGCAGTCTCCTGTTGTGACTTTCTCCCCTGATGGCTTTTTCTGTTTTTCACTTTCTTTCTCTGTCTGACTAGTTCGAGAGACCTTTTCTTTTACTTGAATTTTTTCTTCTGTCTGAGTAACTTGAGAGACCTTCTCTTTTACTTGAATCAATATGTCTTCTCCTTCCTCTACCATTGTCTGAACTGAAGGCTTTCCACTAAGCAAACAAGATACAAAC
Organism: Callospermophilus lateralis; assembly: GCF_048772815.1. NCBI lineage: Eukaryota > Metazoa > Chordata > Mammalia > Rodentia > Sciuridae > Callospermophilus > Callospermophilus lateralis. The sequence goes on along the minus strand of NW_027514395.1, from coordinate 129,345 downwards.
GTCCACAATGGCAATGTGCCAACTGGCAGAGTCCCTGGGCTTTTCTTTTCTATTCTTTTTAAATCTTCACCATGATGGTTCCATTGTGATATATTTAACAACTCCTCCTTAAAAAGCCATGGGCTACATTTTTGTATTGTATCAGCGTATGCCCTGAGTGTTCTTGATTTTACTGAGATGCCTCCTTCCTCTAACAATTTACTGAACACTCTTTCAGGTTTTTATTTACTAATATCTGATCCCGTATTTCTACTATAATACAACCCAACAAGATGACACCAAACAAAACAGCTCCTCAGGAAAAACCGTCAGAGCCCAACTGCTACCACAGGCTTCCCACAAGCCTCTCCCTCAACCATGAGCCTCCTCCTCTTGAGGCCGATTGGCTTGGTGGTGTGGGCGGAGCCAAAAAGTCCCCCAATAAGCAGCTCTCATGTCTGAAAGGGCAGGGAACAAGCACAATGTGCATCACCACAGAGGAGCCTATCAGCTAGATGTTGCTAGGGCCGCTGTGAGCCAATCATCCGTTGGCAGTCTGAAAGGTCAGGAAAACCACTCAATGAGCATCTCCAATGAGCATCACCACAGAGGAGCCAATCAGCTAGATGATGCTGTGGCCGCTGTGAGCCAATCATCACCCGGCAGCTGGAAGTTTGCTGGTAGCTGGAAGTTTGCTGGGGCTCCTTTGGCTGTGGCTCTCAACAGATTATTCTCAGAAATATTCAACCACCTGAAATACATATTTGTTTCCTTGTACTGAAAACTAAGTTCGGTGAATGGTCCTTATATATTCTAATATTTCTATAGTAACTGACCAAGTTTAACATCAATGCAGTTAGATTCCTATGGGACATGATATGTATTTTGAAGTTCATTTTTATTCCACACTGGTACATTACTATTTCTTCAGTTTATGGACATCATAGGATATATCCTTTCATCCACAAATTCACAAATTTATAGGCATGTGGTTCACTTTCAATCACTTTCTCATTCAGAAAACATGTATTCCTCTATGATTCTTTAGTGGTCTTTTCACTAGACTTCTTTCTAAAAACATTATTTTTGATTCTATAATCATTTTTGAAGCAAAACTCACACACTCTTCATCATAAACCTTAACCCTAATATTACCATTAGATGTATAACTGGTTGGAATGAATGTATGTATATCAATATAAGATTTCCTATATATTTTCAGATATAATTTTAATGCATTATTTAAAGTTGAAATCAGTTATATAATTTATTCACAATATGGTCTATTCATGCATCATCTCTTACTCATCAACACCGGGTATGCCTATTTTATCTGCAATACTAATTTATAAGTTTTCAAAATATTGCTCCCCATATTGGTGGAAGAAATACTCATGTCATCTGATCTACATATACATTTTACCACAGTAATATTCTTGACACAAAATGCAAAGGTCACACTTATGATTGTACTAAAGCCTAAATTAAAAGTGATCATGGAATACTAAAAACCTCCATGTCTAGGTTCCCTAATGCACTCAAATGTCAATCCTATTGCTGACTACATAATTGTTTCTTCCTAAGATTATGTATTCAACCTCAACCCTGTTGAAAATGTCTAATTCTATCACTCACTTTATATGTTGCCTGATTTCCTAATGTCTCTATTGATACATATTTACTCTCTTTCCTACATATTTTCCCCAGTTCATCATTGTGACTGACTCTTCACATGTGCTGATATTTACATTCACCCTCTAACTGAAACCCTATTGCTAGAGAACGTTTGGTCCAACTCCTAGACTCACTCTTCTTCCGAATCCTACTGACAATCTTCCTAATCCTACGGACTATCCCTTTTGGACTGGATGATCTCTTCTAAATTCAGTCATCTGAGGTACAGCATCCAATGCTATTGTATATGAATTGATCTGAGACCTCGGTGCAGAACATAATTCAAGCTTACTATGCCAATCAATCGTGAAATGCCCTGTGGGCTTCAAATCTTACCTAGATTTCTGTTTTCATACTTATATTTCACGTCTATATTCTTATAAGTATCACAGGTTCCCAAACCATTATTCATCCAGCAGAATGATTCCTAACCAAAATCGAACATGCTATTAACCCTAACCATACACTGTTTCCTCAATGTAACTTTACAGAAGAGCAGGGATCGAGTTGGTCTTACAATACAGGAAGGTAGGGGATCTTCCACCTGCTGAGAACCTCAAAAGACCATGCAGAAATGATCCATGGAGAAGATGCAGCTATGAAGGACCTGAGAGAGCAAAAGTCATCTTCCATGGCAAACACCCTGGTCAGGATAAAGGGATGTTTCTGAATCAGCCTCTCTTTTCTTAATGTAGAGAAGATGGACCAAACCAGTCCTGTTTGGAGAGCTGTTCCCAGGTGCCTATGGTTTCTATAGCATTCTAATTTGTGAATGTGTCACAGGAAGTAGGGCAGCCTCCATCTCATGAAAACCTAGGAAGCAACTGTTAGGACATAGTGGTGGCCAAGTCAGTGACCTCATTCTGTTCCTGATAGAAGTGACCTCACCTACTTCCTTCGTGATGGAACTCTCTGAATTTGGGATCCAGGAAGCCAGGCACCCAGCGCCATTACCCGTCCAAGTCCCAGTGGTCTCACTTTTTTGGATTTACCAAGGATAGAATCAGTCTTTCTAGGTACCTATTTATGTGAAGGTGGCCAAATTCCAAGAAAGCTCTGAAGAGGAGCCTTTCCTGAGAAGACTGGAATTGGCTCACCACTGCCTCCTGACAACTTCACAGAGTTGGTGAAGGACACCAGATCTGAGACAGGAAAGGCAATTTCAGAGGACCATCATATGGCCTACCAGTCAGAGGACACTCAGAATGGTCACAGACCTACTTGGGGGAAGGAGGTGCCTGGGTGTGTGAATGTCAGTTTGTGGTTTTGTCTCATGTTCTGAGAATAGGGAAAACAAAAAAGGTGATTTATTTGGTTTGGAATGGACGGTTTCTAAAAAGTCATTTGACATGCCTAGTGTTTCTATATCTGTGTATCCCACTGTGTCAGTGGTTGTAGACATTAGAAAAGAAAATGCATCAATGGATGTGTCCTGTGAAGTAGAACGCTTCCCAGCATTCAACCTGTTCAATTTATGAAAGGACTGCAGCTTGCCTTACCAATGGAAAACACCTACAAACTTCCTAAGTTTCTGTTTTCTTCCAGAATTCTGGACACTCTCCAGTATAGGCTTAAGATTTTTTATCCAAGATATGTACCACCTCCAATCACTGTGACATGCCCATGTACTTAATAGCTGAAGGGAATGGCATGGCAAGCATCTCAGAACACTCAGATATCAGTGTGGCCAGGAAATTCTCAGTGGAGAAACGCTGCTTTGGGCCTTTTGCTTACCTATTGTTCTGTTGCCCTGAATGTCAGAACGGACTTTGCCTCAGGCCACCCCTTTGTGAAGACTGAAGAAAACAGTTATCAAACGGAAATGAATGGGGATCACCTGTGGTTCTTGGCTTAATTGCTTTGGAAAGGGAGGTGTCTGAATAAGCCACGTGGCCCTGTCTGAGGCTCCAGCTTAGATTCTCATCACCTGATGGATCTAAAGAAAGATCCCATGTGTGCATCCAAAACCAAATGGCAAAAAGATCAGTCATTGTGGATGAAGTCTCTTGCCTTCTTCTGTGATGTTCCTGACTCCATCAAATGAGAATATGGATCCTTTGGGTCAAATGAGTTCTTCAAAGCCCTGCAGAAGTGCTTGGGTTTTCTCATGACTCCAAATCACATAAAGAATCTATACCTGACATTCAGTAGGCCTCAAAATGGAGAAGCAGAGCAGTATTAGTGGCAGGTCTATTTAATCATTCCTGGTTCACAGGAATGGTGTCCAGGCCACCCTGACTTTAGGAAAATGAGGGGCAAGGGAGCTCATTTTGGACACTGTCTTGGGCTGCGCCCCTCATGGGAACCTTCAGCCAGAGGTAAAGTTGAGTGTCTATATGGAGAAGATGAAGGCCTTGTGGGAGTGTTTAGGTTTTAATTTTGATCATTTGTGAGGCGGTTGGAAGAAATGACTGGGTCCACCTGGGCTTGAAGTCTGGTGTGATTTCCCTTAGAGACTGAGTTCTGGAACTGAACTCAGAAAAGTATTGCCATGAATTGTGTTGGGATTTTAGCAGGCAACGCATGAGAGTCGCCCTTGTAAACTGAGATCTAGGTCCAGGGTGGCTTTCCACAGAACACTGGGAATCTCAGCCTGGATATCACATGATTTTTTTCTAAAACACATGGCAGGCACAGTTGAGCATCAAAACACACATGGACCTCACATTGTAGACCTCAATTGGCCTGGCTTCCTGTGACCTTTTGGCCACTCCTTGGGAAGACTCGCCTGTGAGAATTTTCCAGAGGTTTCATTGAAATGAGCTTCCACACTATTTAATGTTTCCTGAAAGAATTGAAACCCACAGTGCCTCCAAATTCATTCTTGAAAAATTGCTGGATAAATACCATGAAATATTTTAAATTCCCTTGACCAGGTTGCACCGGAGAACCTTTGGATGCACTGTTGCTGATGATGAGTGTACAAGACAGTTCCTTGATTGAATGGTTTTCATGAAAATGGTGTAGAACAGAGATGCCAGTAAGTTCGAGCCTGCTGATTAATGGACCTAGAGCAGTGGTGTGCAGTTTTGTGATAAAACTTCTGTCATGGGGCCATGTGCATCTGCCTTGACTTCAAAATGGCTTGTGGCTGACATGGTGCATCCAGCAGACCCTTATATGTAAAGGCATCTTTTTATAACGAGAGGTTTAAGGGAAATGTTCACAATCAGGTTATTATGGTCAAGGGGGCAAACTATGTGGGACAGAAGCCTGGTTGATGCATTCTCCTGCAGACCCTGACCCACCACACGTGACAGAACTCCCTCCAGGACTGTGTCCCAGTTGAGCTCCTTGTATTCCATGAAGCAAATACCAAATTCCCAGTGCAGCACCAAGAATCACCACGAAATGTGGAGGATGACCAAATGGATTCACAGTCAACATGTGGATACACTTAGCCCCCCATGAACACAGTTTACCTACAAATAGAGAATTCAGCACTGCTGCCCCATGTTTATTGGAAAATAAGAAACCATATCCACAAGGTCCCAGAGATGCAGACCCAGTTTTGATGGTCTCACTAGAAAAAAAGCTAAAGCTCCTGACAACAACATATATTTCAAGTGCTCAACCTCAGAGGCAGTTTCTCAAGAAGTCTTTAGGAAGGCAGAGGTCCAAGTTTGTGGAGTGTTTGCCCTGTCCCTTACTTTTGAAAATCCCTCTACCACAACCAAGTTTGTGAACTCCTGAGCATTTTCCATTGGAGATATGTATTCAAAGATTTTCCAGCTCTTCTCCTCTAATTGTGTCTTACTTGGGGTGAAGGTGATATCTAGGCGTTGTTCTGGATGAGAGTGGAAAGATTTTTGTGTAGCACATATTTGCATACACATTGGATTCATTTTTCTATTTTCCATTCGAAATACTGAATCCCTGACACTAACTCACACCCTACTAGACTCTGATTACTAATCCTAATATGATGGAGGAAAAAACCCAAACACTATAGAAACACAAAGAGTTCAGAGGAGGCATGGTGTATACTTGGACTTCCTTTTTGCATGATAAATGGTAGGTGTTGTAAATGTAGTCAATTGTTAATTGAAATAGTTCTCCATTGTTTTTAATGTTAACTTATATGTGAATTCCTGTCTCCATTTCTCTGGAGCCTATCCAGCACATGTATTTTTCTATGCACATATAGAATATTACCTGGTATCACACATAAATTTTTGTGAGGAGGCTGACTTGGCAGATACAAATTGTGAGAAGACATCACTCCTCCAAAATGCTTTTGGAACTGAAAATTCAACCTATGGGTGAGCTTCCTAGTTGAACAATATTATACATAAATCCATGTTCAGTAAAATGAATAATTTTTAATCTGTGGATGATATATCTTTCATGATGAATTTTGATTCACATATATTGCTACTTTTTAATTTATCTGTGTTATATATATATATATATATATATATATATATATATATATATATATATATATATTATACACCCTCCTAATTTTTCAAAATGTGAAATATATGTATCTTATATACACTCCCTAAATTTATTCATGTTCATGAATGTGGATTTATAATAAAAATTTCACAAGATTATGCTCAGATATATTCATTCACCTGAAATATATATTTGATTCCTGGTACTGACCATTTAGTAAATGGTCCTTTCAAACCCTAATGTTTCTACAGTAACTGACCCAGTTTAACATCAATGCAAGTAGATACCTATGGGACATGATATGTGTTTTGAAATTCATTTTCATTCAACACTGGTACATTACTTAATTTTTCATTTTTTGCACATCATAGGATATATATTTCATCCACATGTTAGGAAATTTATAGGATGTTTTTATACTTACAATCACTTTCTGCTTCAGAACACATGTATTTCTCTATGTTTCTTGACTCGTTTTTTCATGAGATTTCTTTCCAAACACATTATTTTCCATTTCCATAATCACTTTTGAAGCTAAACTCACACACTCTTCATAATGAAACATAACCCTAATATTTCCATTAGATGTATAACTCGTTGGAATGAATGATTGTATATCAATATAAGATTTCTTATATATTTTCAGATATCAATTCAATCCAGTATTTAAAGGGGAAACATTTATATTATTTATTCACAGTATTGTCAATTCATGCATTACTTCTATATTCATAGACACAGGGTACAACTCTGTGTACCCCCAACACTAATTTATATGTCTTCAAAATGTTGCTCCCAGAAATGTTAGAAAAAATACCCATGTCACCTGATCTACATATACATTTTATCACAGTAATATTCTGATCACAAAATGCAAAGGTGAAACTTATGATTGTAGCAAATCCTAAATGGAAAGTGATCCTGGATAACTAAAAATATCCATGTCCATGTTGCCTAATGCTCTCAAATGTCAATCATATTGGTGACTACATATTTGTTTCTTCCTAAGATTTATATTGAAACTCAACCTTGTTGATAATGTCTAATCCTATCATTCACTTTATACTTTGCCTGATTTCATAATGTGTGTATTGATATCTTATTTCCAACATATTTTCTCCAATTCGTCATTGTGAGTGACTCTTCACATGTGCTGACATTTACATTCACTCTCTAACCGAAACCCTATTGCTAAGGAACTTTTGTTCCAAATCTTATACACAGTTTTCTTCCTAAACCTACCAACTATATTCCTAATCCTACCGACTATCCCTTTTTGAATGGATGTTCTCTTCTACATTCAATCATCCAAGTAAAGGTCGGGTGAGGTCAGAGTAAGAGACCACCAAGAGACAATCTCATGCAACAGCAAAGGGTTTATTGGGGGTCCAGCATGTTGGGGCTCATAGCTCACTTGAATAGAGTAAAGATCCCTTAGAACAGCTTAAGCAGAGCTTATATACTTTCCTTGGTGAGGGCAGGGAGGGAAGTTTATTGATGGGTCAGGGCGAGTGGTCAGTTTGCATGCAACCCGGTGAGGGAGTACATTCTGCAGTTTGTAAGTTGGGGACAGCACATTGTGGGAACAAGATTAGCAAACATTTCTCAAGATTTCAACAGTGTTTTGTTAAGCATACAGAAAAAAGGGAAGTTAAAAGTGCGTATTTTATTAACCTTTCATTCCCCACTTCTTCTTCTGGCTACTTTTAATCATAAAAATGATCTTTGCGGGGTGTCACATTCTATGTCTGCTAGTGGGGTATTACCATAAGTTTAACTTGTCTAATTTGAGCTTGGAAAAAAAAATTACACGGTTGAGCAAACAGGGTTTTATAGTTAGCAAATATATGATGATTATTATTGGACTGACCAGGGTTGATAAATGCGTAGTTAACCAGGGGGTCTGTGTGAACCTAGACTCAAACAACCCTTTTTGGGCTTCTCTCTCTCGTTGACACTTTTCAAGGCATCTTTTTAATTTCCTCATAGATTTTTTACAACTCCAGTATGGTCGGCATAAACACAACATTCTTCCATCAATGCAGAACAAAGGCCCCCTTCTCTCATGAAGACGAGGTTCAATCCTCGACTGTTCTCTAAAACAAATTCAGAGAGAGAAGTTAAATATTCCTGCAAAGCTGTGATGGAGGTTTCTAGTATCTTTAAGTTTTGGTCTATTGCTGCTTCTAATTGTGTCATTTGTTGTATCCCACGGAACAAGGCATTGGTTTTTGTGCCCACCCCTGCAGCAACTCCTATTCCTAATAGGATGGCTAAAGTGATGGATATATGTTCTCAGTGGAACCGGGTTTTATGCCCCCCTATTTGATCTTCAAATGAACCTGCATCATGATAAAGCACTCTGGGAAACATCTGCACCATTACACAATTAATCACATCTCTTGACATTTTCATGAAAACATAAACAATGTTTAAGTATATAGAATTATACTGTTGTAGGGACGGACAAGGCAAGGCACCTAAGATACTACCAAAAACAGGAAAACTTTCCTATTTGTTTGCAACCGGATTCAGAGGGCATTACTTCTGTTTTAATCAATTAATTCCCTGAAACCCAAGTTTAGGTAGTTTCAGAATTTTGTACCCAACATGTAATGGAAGGGGCTCAGAAGTTCAGTCTGCAGAAGTTCAAAAAAATCAGTTTTTTCCTCTGTTCTGGGGAAGTTAACTTTTCAAGGACACCTGGGTGAAGGAGAGCTTTTTCTTCCCTTTATTTTTTTTCCTTTTCCAGCTGTTACCATTGAGCCCAGTTGGTAACTTCTTTATCTTAGAATTATAGCCATCTCTGAAGCCCCAGCTCAAGGCCAGAGGCCTGTTCACATATTTTGTGAAAAACTAGTAAGGGGGTGTCTAACTTAGGAGTGCTGATATTTTTGGGCCAGTGGCCATGTAGAACAGGGCAACAGGAAAAGAGGAAGTTTATCTACTCTGAAGTCTTTTATGGGGACTCTTTCTGAAAGTCCTAAAGTCAGCCATGGTGAAGACTTCTGTAGAAGGTCAGTTTATGTTTTTCTGTGGGCCTGCAACAGAGGGGGAGGACGGGAAAGGCGTGGCTGTCAGAAGCTCTGAGAATGAGGTAGGAGAGATGTAAAAGAATACTGGGAAAGGGGTTTGTGATTTTTATAGCAACAAAAAGTTGAGCAGTAGAACAGGTAGAGCAGAGGGGAAGATGGAAGTTAGTATCCCTAAAATCCTGTGAGGGACTTTTAATTCTTAGTAACCTGGTTTCAGTGATGACAAAAAAACTTTAAAGGCCATTTTCACTACATCTTGGATAGGGGTCTGAGGGTTCTCCTTAGCTGGTTTGAGCTTTTGGTTAGCTGGTAAGAGGAACTGGTGGAACCCGGTGTGGGCCATGACTGGAGAAGAGAGGAGTGAGTGGGTGGAGGGTTACCTCAGTACCTGCTACCTCAGCAAGGGGGCAATGGTCTGAGATCCGGCCGAGGTTTGAGTTTTTGATCTAGTAATTAGAGGGGAGAAATCAGGTTGCTGAGGTGAGAGTGACAGCAGAGAGTCTGGAGCAGAAGGCTGAGTGTGAGGACCTGTTGGAGAAGCATGGTTCAGGGTGTGAGCGAAGGAGGGAAAAGGCCTCCAAATAGGGGAATCTCCTTTCACTCTTTTGAGCACTTGCAGAAGTTTAAAAGGTCATGCAATTTTTGAGGATCTAGAGACCCCTCTAGGGGCCATCGGTTTTGGTTATCTAATTGGTAATAGGGCCAATGCTGTGTACCGAATTTGATGAGGAGTTTGGGTTCCATCATGCACTGCCTGTATGCTCACATCCCTATGACATACAGAAGAAGTCGGCTTTCCCCCTATACAGCCATGACTCTTTGTGGCTTTGATAGTCCCCCGGGCAAACATAGTAATCTAGGATAGCCAACCTGCATCTGGCTCGCGTGTCCCTACATCCATAATGATTGTTTCCATTATCTATGGTTCGGAAGGGATTTAATGGAATTTTAGTGGGATCTTCTTCATCAGGGATATCCCAATAGGAAAGACCTATACCCAGCTGACAAATGTCTGGGTGGAGAGATGGCCACCAAGTCCCTAAGTGGGCTGTATGCGAGATAGATTATACTTTTTTCCAGTAGGATTTGTGATCAGCCATCGCTGCTGAACGGGCTGATGAGGGTTAGGACTACTGGTGGTCAAGGGGAGAGTGTATAGCCTTAGACACAGGGTGAATACACAATTTGAAAGTGTTACCAATCTTTTCCAGTTTCCAGCCAGAGTCTGGACAGGGCGCAGGCTTGAGATGAGAGGTATTGATCCAGGATGTGATTTCATCTACCTTTACTGCTGTAGGTCTTATAAGTAGCACCTGGTATGTTCCTTTCCAGCGGGGTTCCAGGGATGACACCTGATGTCGTCTTACGTAGATGAAGTCTCTTACTTGATATCGATGTGGAGTACCCTGATGCCCAGTTTGGTGGGCAGTGGCCATCTGTTTTCACAGGTATCCCTGAGTTCGTTCAAGAGCTTTAAATCTGTCAAGCAATGGGGTGTAGAAGGGATAGTTAGGTCTTCGAATTGGGGTTAGGTCCCTTACTGGAGGAGGGGCACCATCAAGAATTTCATAGGGGGTGAGGTTACACAAAGAAACAGAGAGAGTATTTCTTCCATGAAACAGTGCATAAGGCAGGAGCATAGTTCAATCTATTATGCAGGTCTTTAAGATTAATTTCGTTAAGGTCTCTTTTATGGTTCTATTCGTTCTTTCTACCTGTCCTCAACTCGGGGGTCTATAAGCACAATGTAACCTCCAATTAATCCCCAGGGTCCTGCCTAACCCCTGACTTACCTGGGCTATGAACGCCGGTCCATTATCAGACCTTATTACTTTAGGCAGGCCGTTTCTTGTAAAAATATCTTCCAGGATCTTCTTGACCACAATTTGCGCTGTTTTTTTTTTTTCTTTTTTCTTTTTCTTTTTTTTTCTGGGAAAGGCTTCAATCCATCCTGAAAATATATCTACAAAGACTAGGAGATATTTAAGTCCAAACCTTGCTGGCTTAATTTTAGTAAAGTCCACTTCCCAGAATTGTCCTGGTCTGGTTCCTCCTAGGTTCTTTCCTGCAGGAAGCTTGGAAGGGTAAGCATTAACCATGACAGACCCAACAGGCTTTTGTTACCCATTCAGATATTTTCTTTCACTGTGAGTTACTTAGTGAAAAACTCTGTTCTTGATCCTTCAGAAATGAATGCAATTTCTTTGAACCAAGGTGAGTGAGTTGATATACATTTTCTACTGACATAATTAGAGCCGTGACTATAGGAGTTTTTACTGAAGGATTTAGAAATTCCACTTGGGGGCCTTCAGGGTTAAAAGTTACTTTGGCCCGGAGTTTGGTGAGCAGATCTCTGGGATTACTAGGAAGGAGTGATGGATTTATCCTTTCCCCCGGTCCATGGTCCTCTTAGTTGTCCAATCCCGATATTTACTGCCATTAGCCCCTAGAATTAGAGACCTTTTATTTGATTGAGAGGCCAATGGGGCCTTAAGAGCTGAGTATATTGCCCCTGTATCCACTTCAAAGTTTACTGGGGTCCCCTCCACTTCAAAACTTACCCTGAGCTCTCGGAGGGGATCTGAGCCCCGACGTTCTTAGTCATCCTGCAGAGACAGAATGGCTAGCTGGAGTGGCTGTCTCATTCTAGGGCTCTCTTTGGACCAGTGTCCTTTTTCGTTACAGTAGGCCCATTGATCTGGGGCCAAGGGTGGCCTCTAGTGTGGGCCCCGGTATCCCTTCCTGTCTCCATGTTTCTTATTTCTGGCCTATTTGTTGTTGTGAACAGGACCTTAGTCAATGCCTTAGTTTGTCTTTTGTTTCTTTTATCCTCCCATTGCTCCCTACTTTTCCTCAGTTTCTCTCTTATAGTATACCTTCTTGGCTTCTCTGACTAAATCTCTCAAAGTCATATCTTGTAATCCATCTAAGCATTGTAACTTTCTTTTAATATCCAGGGCAGCTTGCCCATAAAGGCCATCGTGACAGATGCCTTTTGATCCTCTGCCTGAGGATCGAAAGGAGTATATCTCCTATATGCCTCCATAATTCTTTCTAGAAACATAGAGGGAGATTCATCAGGCCCTGGAATAATCTCTCTTAACTTGGCCAAATTAGTTGGTCGCCTAGCGGCCACTATGATACCCACAATTAGAGCCCAGTGATAAGTGGACAGATGCTTTGCACCTTCAAAGGTGTTGGGGTCCCAGTTTGGTCAATTTCAGGGAAAGCCGGGTTGAATATGTTGGAAAGTTTTGTCGGTCACCCATCTGGTCAGAGGGTATTTTTCTCTTGCATCCAGGAGGATTCTCTTTTGTTCCTCTGTCATGAAGAGAGTCCCTAGGTGTTGTTGGCAATCATCCCAAGTAGGCTGGTGTGAAAACATCAATGACTCAATCACACTTGAGAGCTGGGTGGGGTCCTCGGTAAAAGGGGGATTGTTATTTTTCCAGTTATATAGGTCTGAAGAGGAGAAAGGTCAATTCTGGTAGGCTTGCATTTTTCCCCCAAGGCCATCGTCAATCATTGGCCCCAAGGGATGCAGGGGGAGCATCATTCCAGTTCCAGGTTTTTCAATCATTCACCCCTGGTGTGTTCTTTTAGCCGGGCTAGCTTCCTCCAGGAGAGGAAGGGCTGTGTGTGCCACGAGGAAATTATCTGGAGGGTGTTGGGCTGGCTTAGCTTCCTTCAATTGTGGAGAGGCTGAGTCAGCAGCAGTGGAATCACTTAGAGGGTGTTGGGGGTTGGGGGATGTGGGCAGGAGATAAGGAGGGGGAAGAGAGTCCAGTAGAGTCAAATCTTGTGACTCAGGGAGAACAGAGGGTGGATGAGGAGAAGGAGCAGAGGGTTTGAGAGATCATGGGTGAAGGAGTAGGAGTGGGGGCAGGGGTAAGGAAATGCTTCACCCATGGAGGAGATTTGCAGAGGTCCTGCAAAGTTAAGAAATATGGCTGATGATCCGGATGGCTATGTGGCCCTGGCTGAAATACAATATCTCTGACTTTTTAAATTAGTGGGAAGTAGAAAGATTCTTCTAGGGGCCATCCGAATCCAAAGGTGGGCCATTCTGAGGCACAGAGAGTCTGCCAGGTCCTGCGTTTTACTGAAAAAGAAAGATTCTGAGCCCTTAAGCATACTTTGGTCCAGTGATCAAGGGTGAGGGAGAGAGCTATTGAAGTGCTCTGTCCCATAGTGAAAGATACACACACTGTAAAAGCAATGACACATGACACAGACAAGACAAGAAAATAAAGACAGGCAATGGAACTTCCAACACTGACACCAGGACTGAGTATCCGGCCCAACCCGATGGGCTGGCAATACCGAATCTGAAACAAAATATCACTGAATTGAGGAGACTACTGTTCCTCGATTTCCCGAGTACTCTGGGGCGTCCCTCAGGGACGTGGCCTGTGGCTCTGTGACATGAAAGTCAGCCACCGTTGGAGAGAGCTCACACTCTTCATTGACAGCCATTTTTCGAAGCCCTAACCTGAAACCTGAAACCAGAAAGAGACACCTTACATACCCCGAGAGGAGCCTGTTGGAATCTCTCGTCCGCCGCTGCTGAATCTCAGTGGAACCTCCATATGTAAAGGTCGGGCGAGTGTCAGGTGAAGAGACCACCAAGAGACTGTCTCATGCATAAGCAAAGGGTTAATTGGGGGTCCAGCGTGCTGGGGCTCAGAGCTCACTTGAATAGAGCAGAGAGCCCTGAGAACAGCTTTAGCAGAGCTTATATACTTTCCTTGCAGAGGGCAGAGAGGAAACTTTATTGTTGTGTCTGGGCGAGTGAGCAGTTTGCGTGCAACCAGGTGAATGAGTACATTCTACAGTTTGGCAGTTGTCGACAGCACATTCTGGGAACAAGATTAGCAAACAGTTCTCAAGATTTCAACAGTGTTTTGTTAAGCATACAGAAAAACAGGAAGTGACATTTACCTATTTTACTAAAATTTCATTACCGAATATACTTTGCCAGATTTCCTAATGTCTCTATTGATATCTGCTTTCCTACATATTTTCCCCAGTTCATCATTGTGACTGACTCTTCACATGTGCTGACATTTACATTCACTCTATACCTGAACCCCTATAGGTAAAGAACTTTTGTTGCAAATCCTATACTCACTCTTCTTTCTAAACCTACCGACTATCTTCCTAATCCTACTGACTATCCCTTTTTTAAATTTTTTTTCTTAAAGAAAGAGTGAGAGAGAGAGGGAGAGAGAGAGAGAATTTTTTTACCTTTATTTTTTTTAGTACTGGGCAGACACAACCTCTTTGTTTGAACGTGGTGCTGAGGATCGAACCCGGGCCGCACACATGCCAGGCGAGCACGCTACCACTTGAGCCACATCCCCAGCCCCCCGACTATCCTTTTTTTACTGGAAGTTCTCTTTGACAATCAATCATCCAAAGTACAAGGTCCTATGCATTTGTATATTGATTTATCTGAGACATCTGTGCAGAAAATTAATCAAAGCTAAGTATTGCAATCAAGGGCCCAATGCCCTTCTGGGCTTCAAATATTACCTTTATTTCTGTTTTCGTACTTATATTTCACCTATATATTCTTGTAAATATCGAAGGTTCACAATACCATTATTCATGCAGCAGAATGATTCCTAACCCAAATCGAACCTGTTATTAACCCTAACCATACACTCTTCCCTCAATCTAACTCTACAGAAGAGCAGGGACAGAGTTGGTCTTACAATACAGGAATGTACGGTTTCTACCAACTGCTGAGAAACTCAAAGGTCCATGCAAAAATGATTCCTGGAGAAGTTGTAGGCACCTATGTAGGAACTGAGAGAGCAAAAGTCATCTTTCATTGCAAACAACCTGGTCAGGATGAAGGGATGTGTTTGAATTAGCCTCTCTCTTCTTAATATGGAGAACAAGGACCAAACCAGGCCAGTGTGGAGAGCACTTCCCGGGTACCTATGGTTGATATACCATTCTAACTTGTGAAAGTGTCACAGGATGTATTGGCAGCCTCCATTTCATGGGAGACTTTGAAGCAACTGTTAGGACAAAGTGGTTGCCAAGGCAGTGACCTCATTCAGATCTTGAAGGAAGTGACCTCACCTAATATCCTTGGTGATGGAACAATCTGAACTTAGGATCCAGGAAGCCAGGCACCCAAATCCAGTCTCAGTCCCAGTCCCAGTCCCAGTGGTCTCAATTGTTTGAATTTACCAAGGACAGAGTCAGTCTTTCTTGGAACCTATGAATGTGAGGATGGCCAAATCCCATTAAAGCTCTGAAGAGTGGCCTTTCCTGAGAAAGCAGTTAGTGGATCACCGCTGGCTATGGAGAACTTCACAGTGATGACTTGGAGACCAGATCTGAGAGAGGACAGGCCATTTGGGGGGAACATAGTATGGCACACCAATCAGAGAACACTATGGATAGTCACAGACTGACTTGGGGGAAGGAGGTGCCTTTGTGGATGTGGGTGTTGGTTTGTGGTTTTGTCTCATGTTCTGAGAATAGGTAATAAAGGCGTTTTTTTTTTTTTTTGGTTTGAAGTGAATTGTTTCTAGTAAGTCTTATGAAAAAGGCTAGTGTTTCTATGTTTGTGTATCCCACTGTGTCCGTGGTTGTAGACATTAGAAAAGAGAATGCATCAATGGATGTGGCCTGTCTAGTAGAAAGCTTCCCAAAATTCATCCTGCCTATTTTATAAATGGACTGGGGCTTGCCTTATGGATGGGCATCACCTACTATCTTCTTAAGTTCCTATTTTGTTCCTGAATTCTCTCCACTCTCCAGAATAGGCTCATGGTTATGTGTCCAATATATATACCACCTCCAAGCTCTGTGACATGGCCATGTACTGTATAGCTAAAGAGAATGGTGAGCATCTCAGAAAACTCAGATATTAGTGTGACCAGAAAAGTCTCAGTGGAGAAACCCTGCTTTGGGTCTTTTGCTTACCTATTGTTCTGTTGCCCTGAATGTCAGGAAGGTATTTGCCTCAGGCCACCCCTTTGTGAAGCCTGAAGAAAACAGTTTTCAAATGGAAATGAATGGGCATCACCTGTGGCTCTTTGCTTGTTTGCTTTGGAAAGGGATGTGTCTGAATCAGCCTCATGACCCTGTGTGAGGCTGTGGCTTAGATTCTTAGCACCTGATGGATCTAAAGAAAGATACCATGTGTGCATCCAAAACCAAAATGGCCAAAAGGGCAGTCATTGTGGATTAAGTCTTTTGCCTTCCTCTGTTAGGTTCCTGACATCCATCAAGTGAGAATAGGGATGCTTTGGGTCAAATGAGTTCTTAAAACCCTGCAGAGACTAGCCCAGAGGTGCTTGGCTTTTCTCATGACTCCAAATCACATAAAGAATCTATACCTGAAAGTAAGTAGGCCTCAAATTGGAGATGCGGAGCAGTATTAAGGGCAGGCTTATTTGATCACTCCTGGTTCTCAGTAAGGGTGTCCAGGCCACCCTTACTGTAGGCAAATGAGGGGCAAGGGAACTTATTTGGATACTGTCTTTGTCTGCGGTCCTCATGGAAATTTCCAGCCAGAGCTCATGATAAGTGTCTATATGGAGGAAGGTGAGGGCCATGTGGGAGTGTTTTGGTTTTAATTCTGGTCATTTGTGTGGCGGTTGGAAGAGATGACTGGGTCTACCTGGGCTTGAACTCTGGTGTTATTTCCCTTAGAGACTGAGTTCTGGAACTGACCTCAGAGAAGTATTGCCATGAATTGTGTTGGGATTTTAGGAGGCAACACATGAGAGTCATCTAGAAAACTGAGATCTAGGCCAAGGTGGCTTCCACAGAGCACTGGGAATCTCAGCCAGGATTTCACGTGATTTTATTCTGAAAGTCCTGGCAGCCATAATTGAGAGTCAAAACACACATGGACCTCACATTTTAGACCTCAATGGGCCTGGCTTCATGTGAAATATTGGCCACTCGTTGGGAAGCCTTGCCTGTGAGAGTTCTCTAGAAATTTCATTGAAATGAGCTTCCTCACCATTTAATGGTTCCTAAATGAATTGAAACCCACAGTGCCTCCAACTTCATCTTTGAAAAATAGCTAGATACATATCATAAATTTTTTGAAATTTCCATGACCAGGTGGCAATGGAGAAACTTTGGATGACTTGTTGCTGATCATGAGTGTATCAGACAGTGCTTGGATATACTTGGTTTCATGAAAACATTGTAGAACAGAGATCCCTGTAAGTTGGAGCCTGCTGAGATGTGGGCCTAGAGCAGTGGTGTGCAGGTATGTGATAAACCATCTGTGGTGCGACCATGTGGATCTGCCCTTGGCTTCCAAATGGCTTGAGACTGACATGGTGAAGTAAGCAGACCCTTATATATAAAGGCATCTTGTTATATTGAGAGGTTTCAGGGCAATGTTCAGAATCAGATTGCTATGGACAAGGGGCCAACTATGTGGGATAGAAGCCTGGTTGGTGCATTCTCCTGCAGACCTTGACACACCACACGTGACAGAACTCCCTCCATCACTGGTACCTGTTGAACTCCTTGTATTTCCTGAGCAAATACCAAAATCACAGTGCAGCAGCAAGAAACACCTCGAAAAAAGGAGGATGATCAAATGTCTTCACAGTCCACATGGGGAGACACTTAGACCCCAGTGGCCACAGTTTACCTACAAAGAGAGAATTCAGCACTGCTTCCTCATGTTCATTGGAAAATAAGAAACCATATCCTCCAGGTTACAGAGATCAGACCAGGCTTTGTTGGTCTCACTAGAAAGGAAGCTAAAATTCCTGACAACAACATATATTTCATGTGCCCAACCTCAGAGGCAGTTTCTCAAGAAGTCTTTAGGCGCATTGAGCTCCATGTTTGTGGAGTGTTTACCCTGTCCCTTACTTTTGGAAACTACTCTACCACATCAAAGATTGTGAACTCCTGAATATTTTCCATTCCAGATATGTATGCACATATTTCCTAATTCTTCTCCTCTAATTGTGTCTTATTTGGGGCAAAGGTAATGTAAAGGCAATGTTCTGGATGACAGTGGGAAGATTTTTGTGTAGCACATATCTGCATACACATTGGATTCATTTTCCTATTTTCCATTCGAATTACTGATTTCCTGACACTAACCCATACCCTAATAGACTCTGACTACTAATCCTAAAATAATGGAGAAATATAACCAAACAGAATAGAAATGCAAGCAGTTCAGAGAAGGCATGGTGTATAGTTGAACTTTCCTTTTGCATTATAAAGTGTAGGTGTTATAAATCTAGTCAATTTTTAATTTAAATAGATCTTCATGTGTTTTTAAAGTTAACAAATATGTGAATTTCTGTCAACCTTTCTCTTTAACCTGTTCAGCACATGTATTTTTATATGCAAATATAGAAACCTAACTGGTATCATATTTACATCCTTGTGAGTTTGGCTGTCTTGGGAGATACAAATTGTGAGAAGAGATCACTCCTCCTAAACGCTGTTGAAACTGAAAATTCAATCTATGGGTGAACTGCCTAGTTCAACCATATTATACATAAATCCATGTTCAGTAAAATGATTTTTTTTGGATCTGTGGATGATATATATTTCATGGTGAATTTCGATTGGCACATATATTGATACATTTTAGCGTCTTTTTTTTGTGTGTGTGTTTATATATATATATATATATATATATATATATATATATATATATACACTCTCAAGATTATTCAAAATATGAAATATATGTGTCTTATTATACACTCCCTTATTTCATTCGTGTTCATATAAGTGAATTTATAATCATCATTTCACAAAAGTATTCTCATAAAAATTCATCCACTTGAAGTACGTATTCGTTTCCTAGTACTGAAAACTAACTTCAGTGAATGGTGCATACAAATCCTAATATTTCTACAGAAACTGACCCTGTTTAACATCAATGCAAGTAGATTCCTATGGAACATGATGTGTATTTTGATGTTCATTTTCATTCAACACTGGTACATTACTATTTTTTTCAGTTTTTGCACATCATAGGATATATATTTCATCCACAAGTTAGGAAATTTATAGGCTTTTTTTATACTTACAATCACTTCCTGCTTCAGAACACATGAATTCCTCTATGTTTCTTGACCCATCTTTTCATGAGACTTTTTTCCAAACACATTATTTTCCATTTTCATAATCACTTTTGAAGCTAAACTCACACACCCTTCATGATAAAACATAACCATAATATTACCATTAGATGTATAACTCGTTGGAATGAATGATTGTATATCAATATAAGATTTCTTATATAATTTCAGATATTAATTAAATCCATTATTTAAAGTGGAAACAGTTACATTATTTATTCACACTATTGTCAATTCATGCATTACTTCTATATTCATAGACACAGGGTACAACTCTGTGTACCCCCAATACTGATGTATACATCTTCAAAATATTGCTCCCAGAAATGTTAGAAGAAATACTTATGTCACCTTATCTACATATACATTTTATCACAGTAATATTCTGATCACAAAATGCAAAGGTCAAACTAATGATTGTAGGAAATCCTAAATGGAAAGTGATCCTGGATTACTAAAAACATCCATGTCCAGGTTGCCTAATGCTCTCAAATTTCATTCCTTTTTGTGACTACGTATTTGTTTCTTCCTAAGATTATATATTCAAATTCAACCTTGTTGAAAATATCTAATCCTACACTCACTTTATACTTTGCCTAATTTCGTAATGTCTCTATTGATAATTTTCCCAGTTAATCATTGTGACTGATTGACTCTTCATTGTGCTAACATTTACATTCACTCTCTAACCGAAAACCTAGGGCTATAGAACTTTTGGTTCAAATCCTATACTCACTCTTCTTTCGAAACATACCGAATATCTTCCTAATCCTACCAACTATCCCTTTTTGACTGGATCTTCTCTTCTACATTCATTCATCCAAGGTGCAATGTGATATGCCATTGTATATTGATTTATCTGAGACATCTGTGCAAACGAAATCCAACACTAAGTATCCCAATCAAGGGCCCAATGCCCTTTTGGGCTTAAATTCTTACCTAGATTTCTGTTTTCGTACTTATATTTCACATCTATATTCTTATAAATATTCCAGGTTCCCAATACCATTATTCATCCAGCATAATGATTCCTAACCCAAATCGAATATGTTATTAACCCTAACCATACATTGTTCCCTCAACCTAACTTTACAGAAGAGCAGGGACAGAGTTGGTCTTAATATAGAGGAATATAGGGGATCTTCCACCTGCTGAGAACCTCAAAGGTCCATGCAGAAATAATCCCTGGGGAAGATGAAGGCAGCTATAAAGAACCTGAGAGGGCAAAATTCATGTTGCAAGGCAAACAACCTGGTTAAGATGAAGGGATGTGTGTGAATCAGCCTCTCTCTCCTTAATGTAGAGAAGATGGACCAAACCAGGCTTGTGTGCAGAGCTATTCCCGGGTGCCTATGGTTGATATACCATTCTAACTTGTGAAAGTGTCACAGGAAGTAGGGGGAGCCTCCATCTCATGGGACCCTTTGAATAAACTGTTAGGACAAAGTGGTTGCCAAACCAGTGACCTCATTCAGTTCCGGACGGAAGTGACCTACCTCACTTGCTTGGTCTTGGAACACTCTGAACTTGGAATCCAGGAAGCCAGGCAGACAGAACCAGTTTCAGCCCCAGTCCCAGTGGGCTCACTTGTTTGATTTTACCAAAGACAGATTTAGTCTTTCTTGGTACCCATTGATTTGAGGATGGCCAAATGCCAGGAGAGCTTTGGAGAGGGGCCTTTCCTGAGAAAGAAGGTAATGGCTCAATGCTGGCTCCTGACAACTTTAAAGAGTTGGCCAAGGAGTCCAGATCTGAGACAGGACAGGCCATTTGGGCAACATAGTATGGTCCAACCGTCAGAGGACATTCTGGAGAGTCACAGACCTTCTTGGGGAAAGGAAGTCCTCTGTTGTTGTGGGTGTTAGTTTGTTGTTTTGTCTCATGTTCTGAGAAGTGGTAGGAAAGGCAGTTTGTTTGGTTTGGAGTGGACTGTTTATAGTAAGTCGTTTGACAAGGCAAGTGTTTCTATGTCTATGTATCCCACTGTGTCCGTAGTTGTAGACATTAGAAAACATAATGCATCAATGAATGTGTCCTGTCTAGTAGAATGCTTCCCAGAATTCATACTGCCCAATTTATTATTGGACTGCAGCTTGCCTTATGGATGGGTAGCAATGACTATCTTCCTAATTTCTTGTTTTTTTCCTGAATTCTGGCCACTCTCCAGAATAGGCTTATGGCTTTGTGTCCAAGATATGTACCACTTCCTAGCTCTGTGACATGGCCATGTACTGGAGAGCTGAAGGGAATGGGAGCATCTCAGAAAACTCAGATATCAGTGTGACCAGTAAAGTCTATGGGGAGAAACCCTGCTTTGGGTAATTTGCTTACCCATGGTTCTGGTGCTGTGAATATCTAGAAGGTCTTTGCCTTAGGCCACCCCTTTGTGAATCCTTAAGAAAAGAGTTTTCAAATAGAAATGAATAGGCATCACATGTGGCTCTTTGTTTTCTTGCTTTGTAAAGAGATGTGTCTTAATGAGCCTCTTGGCCCAGTGTGATTCTTTGGAGAAGTAGAGCAGTATTAATAGCAGGCCTATTTGATCATTCCTGGTTCACAGGAAGGGTTTCCAGGCCACCCTGACTTTAGGCAAATGAGAGGCAAGGGAGATTATTTTGGACACTGTCTTGGTATGCACCCGTCATGGAAAACTCAACCCAGAGGTTATGATGAGTGTCTATATAAAAGAAGATGAGGGCCATGTGGGAGTGTTTTGGTATTAATTGTGGTCAGTTGTGTGGCAGTAGAAAGAGATTCCTGGGTCAACCTGGGCTTGAACTATGGTGTGATTCCCCTTAGAGACTGAGTTTTGGAACTGAACTCAGAGAAGTATTACCATGAATTGTGTTAGGATTTTAGAAGGCCACGCAGGAGAGTTGCCCTCAAAGACTGAGATCTAGGCCCAGGATGGCTTTCCACAGAGCACTGGGAATCTCAGCTAGGATATCACATGATTTCACTCTGAAGTACTTGGCAGCCATAGTTGAGAGTGAAATCACACATGGACCTCACATTGTAGACCTCAATGTGCCAGGCTTCATTTGACCTTTTGGCCACTCTTTGGGAAGTACTGCCTGTGAGAGTTCTCCTGAGCTTTCAATGAAATGAGCTTCCTCACCATTTAATGGTTCCTGAATGAATTGAAACCCACAGTGCCACCAACTTCATCCTTGAAAAATGGCTAGATAAATACCATGGAATATTTGAAATTCCAATGAGCAGGTGGCACTGGAGAATCTTTGGATATTCTGTTGCTGATCATGAGTGTACCAGACAGTGCCTTGATTTACTGGGTTTCATGAAAATGGTGTAGAACCGAGATGCCAGTACGTTGGAACCTTCTGAGTAGTGGGCCTAGAGCAGTGGTTTGCAGGTGTATGATAAAACACCTGTGGTGGGGCCACGTGGAACTGCCATTGGATTCCAAATGCCTTGTGACTGACATGGTGCAGCCAGCAGACCCTTAAATGTAAAGGCATCTTGTTACATGGAGAGGTTTCAGGGCAATGTTCAGAATCAGGTTGCAGCGGACAAGGGGCAAGCTTTGTGGGATAGAAGCCTGATTGGGGCATTCTCCTGCACACCCTGACCCACCACACGTGAGAGTACTCCCTCCAGCACTGTGACCCCGTTGAACTCATTGTATTTACTGAAGCCAATACCAAAATCCCAGTGCAGCAATAAGAATCACCAGGAAAAGTGGAGGAAGACCAAATGGCTTCACAGTCCACACGAGGAGACACTTAGCTCCCAGTAGCCACAGTTTACCTACAATGAGGGAATTCAGAACTGCTGCCTCATGTTCACTAGAAAATAATAAACCATGTCCTCCAGGTCACAAATATGCAGATCCAGCTTTGATTGTCTCACTACAAAAGAAGCGGAAGCTCCTGACAACAACATATATTTCAAGGGCCCAACCTCAGAGGCAGTTTCTCAAAGAGTCATTAGGCCAGCAGAACTCCATATTTGTGGAGAATTTACCCTATCCCTTACTTATGGAAATTCCTCTACCGCCTCCAAGGCTGTGAACTCCTGAGCATTTTCATTTCCACATATGTATTCACAGATTTTCTAACTCTTCTCCACTAATTGTGTCTTAATTGGGGTGAAGGTTATGTCAAGGCATTGTTCTGGATGAGAGTGGGATGATTTTTGTGTAGCACATATTTGCATACACATTAGATTCATTTTCATATTTTCCATTTGAAACTCTGAATCCCTGACATTAACCCATAACCTACTAGACTCTGACTACTAATCCCAATATCATGGAGAACAAGAAACCTAACAGAATAGAAATACGTGCCATTCATAGGAGGCATGGTGTATGCTTGGACTTGCCTTCTGCTTTATCAAGGGTATGTGTTATAAATCTAGTCAACTTTTCATTGTAATAGTTCTCCATGGGTTTTTAAAGTTAACACATATGTAAATTTCTGTCTCCTATTCTCTGTAGCCTATTAATCACATGTATTTTTTATACATATTTAGAATCCTACCTGGTATCACATGTACATTTTTGTAAGCTCGCTGATTTTGAAAGATACAAATTGTGATAAGATATCAATCCCCCTAAATAATGATGGAACTGAAAATTAAACATATTCGTGAATTTCCTAGATGAACAACATTATATATCAATCGACGTTCAGTAAAATGAATATTTTTGCATATGTGGATGATATATATTTCATGGTGAATTTTGATTGGCATATATATTGCCACATTATAATGTCTCTCTGTGTGTATCTCTCTCTCTCTCTCTCTCTCTCTCTCTCTCTCTATATATATATATATATATATATATATATATATATATATATATACTGTCCAGATTTTTCAAAATATGAAATATATGTGTCTCCCTAAATTCATTCATGTTTCTATATATGGATTTATAATCAACTTTTCACAAGATAATTCTCAGAAATATTCATCCGCCTGAAATACATATTTATTTCCTAGTACTAAAAACTAACTTCAGTGAATGGAGTTTACAAATCCTAATATTTCTATAGTAACTGATTCAGTTTAACATCAATGCAAGTAGAATCCTATGGGACATGATGTGTATTTTGAAGTTCATTTTTATTCAACATTGGTACATTATTATTTTTTCAGTTTATGCACATCATAGGATATATGGTTTCATCCACAAGTACAAAAATTTATAGGCATTTGTTACACTTTCAATTACTTCCTGCTTCAGAACACATGTATTCCTCTAAGTATCTTGACTGGACTTTTCATGAGATTTCATACCAAACACATTAATTTTGATTTCCATAATCACTTTTGTAGCAAAACTCACATACCATTCATGATAAATTATAACTCTGATATTACCATTAGAAGTATAACTGGTTTGAATGAATGATTGTATGTCAATATAAGATTTCTTATATTATTCAGATATAAATTCTATCCATTACTTAAAGTGGAACCAGTTATATTATTTATTCACACTATGGTCTATTCATGCATTATCTCTATATTCATAGACACAGAGTACACCTCTTTGTACCCCCAATACTAATTTATACGTCTTCACAATATTGCTCCCTGAAATGGTGGAAGTGGACTTAATTCACCTGATCTTCATATACATTTAATCACAGAAATATTCTGGACACAGAATGCAAAGGTCACACTTATGATTGTACCAAAGCCCAAATGGAAAGTAAACATAAATTACTAAAAATATCCATGTCCAGGTTGCCTAATGCTCTCAAATGTCAATCCTATTGGTGACTACATATTTGTTTCTTCTTAAGATTATATATAAATCTCAACCCTATTGAAAATGTCTAATCCTATCCCTCACTTTATACTTTGCCTGATTTTATAATGTCTCTTTACTATCTGCTTTTCTACATATATTCCCCTGTTCATCATTGTGACTGACTCTTTACATGTGCTGACATTTACATTCACACTCTAATAAATAACCTATTGCTAAAGAACTTTTGTTCCAAATCCTATACTCACTCTTCCTCCTAAACATACTAACTATCTTCCTAATCCTACCGAGTATCCCTCTTTGACTGGATGTTCTCTTCTACATTCAATCATTCAAGGTAAAAGGTCTTATGTTATTGTATATTGATTTATCTGGGACATCTGTGCAGAATGTAATTCAACACTAAGTATCACAATCAAGGGCCCAATGCACTTCTGGGCTTCAAATCTTACTTAGTTTTCTTTTTTCATACATAAATTTCATCTCTATATTCTTAAAATAATTGCAAGTTCCCAATACCATTATTCATGCAGCAGAATGATTTCTAACCCAAATGGAACATGTTATTAACACTAACCATACACTGTTCCCTCAATTTCAGTTTACAGAAGAGCAGTGACAGTGTTGGTCTTACAATACAGGAATGTAGTGGATCTTTCATCTGCTGAGAACCTCAAAGCGCCATGCAGAAATGATCCCTGGAGAAGATGTAGGCAGCTATGAAAGACCTGAGAGAGCAAAAGTCATCTTCCATGGCAAACAACCTGGTCAGGATGAAGGGATATGTCTGAATCAGCCTCTCTCATCTTAATGTAGAGAAGATGGACCAGACCAGTACTGTGTGGAGAGCTGTTCCTGGTTCCCTATGGTTGATATACCATTCTAACTTTTGAAAGTGTCACAGGAAGTAGGGGCAGCCTCCATCTCATGGGACCGTTGGAAGCAACTGTTAGGACAAAGTGTTTGCCGAGACAGTGATCTCATTCAGTTCCTGAATGAAGTGACCTCAACTCAAGTCCTTAGGGATGGAACTCTCTGAACTTGAGATCCAGGATGCCAGGCACCAAGATCCAGTCCCAGTCCCAGTCCCAGTGGTCTCACTTGTTTGAGACAGTCTTTTACAAGGACAGAGTCAGTCTTTCTTGGTACCTACTGAGGTGAAGAGGCCAAATGCCATTAAAGCTCGGAAGAGGGGCTTTTTTTGGGAAAGCAGGTAGTGGCTCACTCTTGGCTCTTGACAATTTCACAGAGTTGGCCAAAAAGACCAGATCTGAAACAGGACAGGACATTTTGGGGGAACATAGTATGGCCCACCAGTCAGAGGACACTCCGGACAGTCTCATACCTATTTGGGGGAAGAAGGTGTCATTTTGGGTGTGGGTTGGGTTTGTGGTTTTGTCTCATGTTCTGAGAATAGGAAGGAAAGTCTGTTTGTTTGGTTTGGAGTGAACTGTTTTTAGTAAGTCGTTTGACAAGGCAAGTGTTTCTGTGTCTGTGTATCACACTGTATCCGTGGTTGTAGACATTAGAAAAGAGAATGCATCAATGGATGTGTCCTGTCTAGTAGAAAGCTTCCCAGCATTCATCCTGCCCATTTTATGAATGGACTGTGGATTGCCTTATTAATGGGCAATACCTGCTACCTTCCTAAGATGCTGTTTTCTTCCTGAATTCTGGCCACTCTCCAGAATAGGCTCATGATTTGTGTCCAAGTAATGCACCACCGCCAAGCTCTGTGACATGGCAATGTACTGGATAGCTGAAGAGAATGATGAGCATCTGAGAAAACTCAGATATCAGTGTGACCAGGAAAGGCTCAGTGGAGAAACCCTGCTTTGGGCCATTTGCTTACCTATTGTTCTGTTGCCCTGAGAGTCAGGAAGGTCTTTGTCTCAGGCCACCCCTTTGTGAATCCTGAAGAAAAGAGTTTTCAAATGGAAATAAATTGGTTTCACCTTTGAATCTTTCCTTAATTGATTTGGAAAGAGTAGTGTCTGAATCTGCCTCTTGGACCAGTGTGATTCTTTGACTTAGATTCTCAGCACCTGATGGATCTAAAGAAAGATCCCATGTGTGCATCCACATCAAAAATGGCAAAAAGAGCTGTCATTGTGGATGAAGTCTTTTGCCTTCCTCTGTTAGGTTCCTGAATTCCATCAAGTGAGAATAGGGATCATTTGGGTCAAATGAGTTCGTGAAAGCCCTTCAGAGGCTATCCCATATGTGGTTGGGTTTTCAAATCACTCCAATTCACATAAAGTATCTGTAACCGACACTCAATAGGCCTCAAATGGGAGAAGCGGAGCAGTATTACGGGCAGGCCTGTTTGATCACTCTTGGTACAAAGGAAGGGTGTCCAGGCCACCCTGAATTTATGCAAATGAGGAGCAACGGAGCTAATTTTGGACACTGTATTGGGCTGCACCCTTCATGGACACCTCCAGCCAGAGGTTATGATGAGTGTCAATATGGAAGAAGATGAGGGCCATGTGGGAGAATTTTGGTTTTAATTGTGGTCATTTTTGAGGCAGTTGGAAGAGATGACTGGGTCCACCTGGGCTTTAACTCTGGTGTGATTCCCCTTAGAGACTGAGTTCTGGAAATCACCTCAGAAAACTATTGCCATGAATTGTGTTGGGATTTGAGGAAGCCATGCATGAGAGTCACCCTTGGAAACTGAGATCAAAGCCGAGGGTAGCTTTCCACAGAGCACTCTGATCTCAACCAGGATATCACATGATTTTATTCTGAAAGACTTGGCAGCCATATTTGAGAGTCAAAACAAACAATGACATCACATTTTAGACCTCAATGGGCCTGGCTTCATGTGACCTTTTGGCCACTCTCTGGGAAGCCTTGCCTGTGAGAATTCTCCAGAGCTTTCATTGAAATGAGCTTCCTCAACATTTAATGGTTCCTGAATGAACTTAAACCCACAGTGCCTCCAACTTCATCCTTGAAAAATGGCTAGATAAATACCATGAAAATTTTCAAATTCACATGACCAGGTGGCACTGGGAAACCATTGGATATCCTGTTGCTGATCATGAGTGTACCAGACAGTGCCTTGATTGACTGGGTTTTATGAAAATAAGTTGGAGCCTCCTGAGTAGTTGTCCTAGGGCAGTGGTTGACAGGTGTGTGAAAAAACATCTGTGGTGGGGCCATGTGGATCTGCCATTGGCTTCCAAATGGCTTGTGACTGACATGGTGCAGTCAGCAGACCCTCCTATGCAAAGGCATCTTGTTATATGGTGAGGTTTCAGGGCAATGTTTACAATCAGGTTGCTATGTTTAAGGGGGCAAGGTATGTGGGATAGAAGCCTGTTTGGTGCATTCTCTTGCATACCCTGACCCACCACACCTGATAGAACTCCCCCCAGCACTGTGTCCCACTTGAATTCCTTGTATTTCGTGAAGCAATTACCAAATTCCCAGTGCAGTAGCAATAAACACATATAGAATCTTACCTGGTACCACACCTACATTCTTGTGAGGTGAACAACTTGCCAGATACAAATTGTGAGAGAAGATCACTCCTCCGAAACACTGTTGGAACTGAAAATAAAACCTATGGGTGAGCTTCCTAGTTTTACAACATTATACATAAATCCATGTTCAGTAAAATGAATATTTTTAGATCTGCGAATAATATATATTTCATTATGAATTTCGAATAGCATATATATTGCTAGTTTTTAATGTGTGTGTGTATGTATATATGTGTGTGTATATATATATATATATATATATATATATATATATATATACTCTCCAGACTTTTCAAAAGATGAAATATTTTTGTCTTATTATACACTCCCTTAATTCATTCATATTTATGTATGTGCATTTATGATCAAATTTTCACAATATTATTCTCAGAAATATTCATTCACCTGAAATACTGATTTGTTTCCTAGTACTGAAAACTAACTTCAGTGAATGTTGCATACAAATCCTAATATTTCTACAGTAATTGTCCCAGTTTAACCTGAATGCAAGAAGATTCATATGGGACATGATGTTTGTTTTGATGTTCATTTTAATTCAACAGTGGTACCTTACTATTTCTTCAGTTTATGCACATAATAGGATATATATTTCATTAAAAAGTTCACAAAATTATAGGCATTTGTTTCACTTTCAATCACTTCCTACTTCAGAACACATGTATTTCTCCATTTTTCTTGAATGGTCTTCTCATGATTCTTCTTTCCAAGCACATTATTTTCAATTTCCATAATCACATTGAAGCAAAACTCACACACCCTTCATGATAAACCATAACCTTAATATTAACATTGATGTATAACTTGTTGTAATGAATGATGGTATATCAGTATAAGATTTTTATATATTTTCAGATATCAATTCAATCCACCATTTAAAGTGGAACAAGTTATATTACTTATTCACAGTTGGTCTATTCATGCATTATCTCTATATTCATAGACACAGGGTACACCTCTTTGTACCCCAAATACTAATTTATACATCTTCAAAATATTGCTCCCAAAAATGGTGGAAAAAATACTTATGTCACCCGATCTAGATATACATTTTATCACAGTAATATTCTGGACACAAAATTAAAAGGTCACACTTATGATTGTACCAAAGCCTGAATGGAAAGTGAACATGGATTACTAAAAACATCAATGTCCAATTTGCCTAATGCTCTCAAATATCAATCCAATTGATGACTACATAATAGTTTCTTCCTAAGATTATATATTCAAACTCAACCCAGTTGAAAATGTCTAATCCTATCACTGACTTTATACTTTGCCTGATTTCGTAATGTCGGTATTGATATCTGCTTTCCTACATATTTTCCCCAATTCATCATTGTGACTGACTCTTCACTTGTGTTGACATTTACATTCACTCTGTATCCGAAACCCTATTGCTAAAGAACTTTTGTTCCAAATGCTATACTCACTCTTCTTCCTAAACCTACCGACTATCTTCCTAATCCTACCAACTATCACTTTTTTGAATGGATGTTCTCTTCTACATTCAATCATCCAAGTAAAGGTAGGACGAGTGTCGGAGGAAGAGACCACCAAGAAACTATCTCAAGCAGCAGCAAAGGGTTTATTGGGGGTCCAGCATGCGGGGGCTCAGAGCTCACTTGAATAGAGAAGAGAGCCCTGAGAACAGCTTAAGCAGAGCTTATATAATTTCCTTGGCGAGGGCAGAGAGGGAAGTTTATTGATGGGTCAAGGCGAGTTAGCAGTTTGCGTGTAAATGGGTGAGGGTGTACATTCTGCCGTTTGGCAGTTGGGGACAGCACATTCTGGGAACAAGATTAGGAAATATTTATCAACATTTCAACAGTGTTTTGTTAAGTGTACAGAAAAATAGGAAGTGACAAGTACATATTTTATTAACATTTCATTCCCCACTTCTTCTTCTGGCTACTTTTAATCATAAAAGTGATCATTGGGGGGTGTCACATTTTATGTCTGCTAGTGCGGTATTACCATAAGTTTAACTTGTCCAATTTGAGCTTGAAGAAAAGAAATTACATGGTTGAGAAACAGGGTTTTATAGAAAGCAATAATATAAGGATTATTATTGGACCGGCCAGGGTTGACAAAAACGTAGTTAACCAGGGGGACTGTGTAAACCAAGACTCAAACCACCAATTTTGGGCCTCTATCTCTCGTTGATGTTCTTTAAAGCATCTTTTTAATTTACTCATAGAGTTTGTTACAACTGCAGTATTGTCGACATAAAAAAAAAAACATTCTTTTCTCAATGCAGCACAAAGGCCCCCTTCTGTCATGAAATGGAGGTCCAACCCTCGACTTTTCTGTAAAACAACTTCAGAGAGAGAGGTAAAAGATTCCTTCAAAGCTGTGATGGAATTTTCTAATATCTTCAAGTTTTGATCTATTGCTGCTTCTAATTGAGTCATTTGTTGTGTCCCATGGACCAGGGCAGTGCTTCCTGTGCCAACCCCTGCAGCAACTCCTATTCATAAAAGAATGGCTAAGGTGAGAGATATATTTTCCCAATGGAACCAGGTTATATGCCCCCCTATTTGATCTTCAAATGAACCTGCGTCATAATAGAGCACTGTGGGAAACATCTGCACCATTACACAATTAATCACATCTGTTGACCATTTCATGAAAACATAAACAATGTTTTAGTATATAGAATTATACTGTTGTAGGGACGGACAAGGCAAGGCACCTAAGATAGCACCAAAGACAAGAAAACTGTTCTATTTGGTTGCAACCAGATTCAGAGGGCATTGCTTCTGCTGTAATCAATTAATCCCCTGAAACCCAAGTTTAGGTAGTTTCATAATTTTGTACCCAACATGTAAGGGAATGGGCTCAGAAGTTCACAGTCTGCAGATGTTGACAAAGAGCAGTTTTTGTTTCTGATTTTTCCTCAGTTCGGGGCAAGTTAAATTTTCAAGGACACCTGCGTGTGGGAGAGCTTTTTCTTCCCTTTCTTTTTTTCCCCCTGCCAGCTGTTTCCATGGAGCCCAGTTTGTAACTTATTCATCTTAGAATTGTAGCCATCTCTATGAAGCCCCAGCTCAAGGTCAGAGGCCTTGTTAACATATTTTGAGAAAAACTAGTACGGGTGTGTCTAGCTCAGGAGTGCTTATTTTTTTCAGCCAGTTGCCAGGTAGACCAGGGCAACACGAAAAGAGGAAGTTTATCTACACTGAACTCTTTTATAGCGACTCTTTTGCTGAAAGTTCTAAAGTTAGCCATGGTGATGACATCTGGATAAGGTCAGTTGAGACTTTCCTGTGTGCCCGGTACAGAGGGGGAAGACGGGGAATGCAGGGCTGAGAGCAGCTCCTTGGATCTGAGAATGATGAAGGAGAGATGTAAAAGAATAATGGGAAAGGGTTTTGAGATCTTCCTAGCAACACAAACATGAGCAGTAGAACAGTTAGAACAGAGGGGGAGATGGGATTGAGTATCCCAAAAAGCCTGTAAGGGACTTTAAAATTCTTAGTAACCTGTTTTCAGTGATGACAAAGAAACTTTAAAGGCCATTTTCATTACATCTTGGATAGGGGTCTGAGGGCTCTTCTCAGCTGGTTTGAGCTTTGGGTTAGCTGGTAAGAGGACCTGGTGGGACCCACTGCGGGCACTCACAGGAGAAGAGAGGAGTGAGTGAGTGGAGGGGTACCTCAGTACCTGCTGCCTCAGCAAGGAGGCAATGGTCTGAGAACCGGTGGAGGCTTGGGTTTTTGATATAGTAATTGGAGGGGAGAAATCAAGTTGATGAGGTGGGAGTGACAGCAGAGAGTCTAGAGCAGAAGGCTGAGAGTGAGCATGTATTGGAGAAGCATAGTTCACGATGTGAGCAAAGGATAGAAAAGGCATCCACATAGTGGAATCTCCTTTCACCCTTTTGAGCACTTGCTGAAGTTAAAAAGGTCAAACAGAATTTGAGGATCTAGAGATCCCTCTAGGGGCCATCGGATTTGGTTATCTAATTGATAATATGGCCAATGCTGTGTACAAAATTTGATGAGGAGTTTGGGTTCCATCTGGCAGTCCCTGTATGCTCACATCCCCATGACTTACAGAAGATGTAGGCATTCCCCTAACACATCCGTGACTGTTTGTGGCTTTGATAGTACGCCAAGCAAACATAGTAATCTAGGCTAGCCAACCAGCATCTGGCTCGCTTGTCCCTACAGCAATAATGTTTGTTTCCATTATATATGGTATGGAAGGAATTTAATAAAATTTTAATGGGAACCTCTTCATTAAGAATATCCCAATAGGAAAGACCTATAGCCAGCTGACAAATGTCTTGGTGGAGAGATGGCCACCAGGTCCCTAAGGGGGCTGTATGCAAGATAGACCATACTTCTTTTCCAGTAGGATTTGTGATCAGCCATCGCTGCTGAACAGGCTGATGAGGGTTAGGACTACTGGTGGTCAAGGGGAGAGTCTATAGCCATATCCACACAGCGAATACACAATTTGAAAGTGTTACCAGTCTTTTCCAGTTTCCAGCCAGAGTCTGGACAGGGCACAGGCTTGAGATGAGAGGTATGGATCCAGGAAGTGATTCTGTCTACCTTTACCGCTGTAGGTGTTATAAGTAGCACCTGGTATGGTCATTTCCAGCAGAGTTCCAGGGATAACACCTGATGTTGTCTTACATAGATGAAGTCTCTTACTTGATATCGATGTAGAGTTTCCTCATCCCCAGGTTGGTAGGCAGTGGCCATCTGTTTTCACAGGTATTCCTGAGTTCTTTCAAGAGCTTTAAGTCTGTCAAGCAAAGGGGTGTTGAAGGAATCGTTAGGTCTTAGAGTTGGGGTAGGTCCCTTACTGGAGGAGGGACACCATAGAGAATTTCACAGGGGATGAGGTTACACAAAGAAATAGATTGAGTATTTCTTGCATGAAACAGTACATAAGGCAGTAGCATAATCCAATCTTTTATGCCAGTCTCTAAGCTTAATTTCGTTATGGTCCCTTTAATGGCTCTATTCATTCTTTCTACCTGTCCTCAACTCGGGGGTCTATAAACACAATGTAACTTCCAATTAATCCCCAGGGTCCTGGCTAACCCCTGAGTTACCTGGGCCATGAATGCCAGTCCATTATCAGACCCTATTACTTTAGGCAGGCCGTACCTTGAAAAAATATCTTCCAGGATCTTCTTTAGCACCATTTGCGCTGTTGCGTTTTTTTTTCTTTTTTTGGGGGGTGGGCTGGGGGGAAAGGCTTCAATTTATCCTGAAAATGTATCTACAAAGACTAGGAGTTATTTAAGTCCATACCTTGCTGGCTTAATTTCAGTAAAGTCCACTTCCCAGAATTGTCCTGGTCTGGTTCCCCGTAGGTTCTTTCCTGCAGGAAGCTTGGAAGGGTAAGCATTAACCAATTGATGGACCCAACAGGCTTTTGTTACCCATTCAGTTATTTCCTTTCACTGTGAGTCACTTAGTGAAAAACTCTGTTCTTGATCTTTCAGAAATGAATGCAGTTTCTTTGAACCAAGGTGAGTGAGTTGATGTACATTTTCTACTGACATAGTTAGACCGTGATTATAGGAATTTTTACTGAAGGATTTAGAAATTCCACTTGGGGGCCTTCAGGGTTATAAGTTATTTTGGCCTGGAGCTTTGTGAGCAGATCTCTGCCCATCAATGGGGCCGGGCATTCTGGGATTACTAGGAAGGAGTGATGGATTTATTTTTTCCCCTGGTCCATGGTCCTCTTCGTTGTCCAAGCCCGATATTTACTGCCATTAGCCCCTTGAATTAGAGACCTTTTATTTGATAGAGGGCCCAATGGTGCCTTAAAGGCAGAGTATATTGCCCCTGTATCCACTTCAAATTTTACTGGGATCCCCTCCACTTCAAAAGTTACCCTGAGCTCGGGGAGAGTATCTGAGCCCCGACATTTTTAGTCATCCTCCAGAGTCAGAATGTCTGTCTAACGTGGGTGTCTCTTTCTAGGGCATTCTTTGGCCCAGTGTCCTTTTTCTTTAAAGTAGGCACATTGAATTGAGGCCAGGGGTGGCCTCTAGTGTGGGCCCCAGTATCCCTTCCTGTCTCCATGTTTCTTAATTTCTGGCCTATTTTTTTTTTTTTTTTTTGTGACCAGGACCTTATTCAATGCCTTAGTCTGTCTTTTGTTTCTTTTATCCTCCCTTTGCTCCCTTCTCTTCCTCAGTTTCTCTCTTATAGCATACCTTTTTGGCTTCTCTGACTAAACCTCTCAAAGTCATATGTTGTAATCCATCTAAGCATTGTACCTTTCTTTTAACATCCAGAACAGCTTGCCCAATAAAGGCCATCATGACAAATGCCTTTTGATCCTCTGCCTGAGGATGGAAAGGAGTACATCTCCTAGATGCCTCCATAATTCTCTGTAGGAACATAGAGGGACATTCATCAGGCCCTTGAATAATCTCTCTTACCTTGGCCAAAATAGTTGGTCACCTAGCGGCCACTAAGATACCAACTGTTAGAGTCTGGCAATAAGTGGACAGATGCTCCCTACCTTCACAGGTTTTGGGGTCCCAGTTGGGTCGGTTCAAGGGAACGCTGGCTTTGAATATGTTGGGAAGTTTTGTCTGTCATCCATCTGGTCCACGAATATTTTTTTCTAGAATCCAGGAGGATTCTCTTTTGTTCCTCTGTCATAAAGAGAGTCCCTAGGAGTTGTTGGCAGTCATCCCAAGTAGGCTGGTGTGAAAACATCAATGACTCAACCAGACCTGAGAGCCGGTTTGGGTGCTTGGTAAAAGGGGGATTGTTATTTTTCCAGTTATATAGGTCTGAAGAGGAGAAAGGCCAATACTGGTAGGCTTGAATTTTTTCCTCATGGTTGTCATGAATCATTGTTCCTTAGAAATGGAGGGGGAGCATCACGGGAGTTCCAGGGTTTTCAATCATTCACCGCTGGCAAGTTCCTTTAGCCGGGCCAGCTTCCTCCAGGGAAGGAGGGGGTGTGTTTGCCACTGGGGAGTTATCTGGAGGGCGCTGGGCTGGCTTAGCTTCCTCCAATGGCGGAGAGGCTGAGTCAGCAGCAGGGGAATCACTTAGACAGTGTTGGGGTTGGGGGACGAGGGCAGGGGTTAAGTAGTGGAACGAGAGTCCAGTAGAGTCAAATCTTGTGACTCAGGGAGAAAAGAGGGTGAAGGAGGAGGAGGAGCAGAGGGTTTGAGAGATCATGAGGGAAGGAGTAGGGGCGGGGGCAGGGGCAAGTAAAAGCTTCACACATGGTGAAGGAGAATTGCAGAGGTTCTGCCAAGTTAAGATATATGTCTGTTGATCCTGATGTCTATGTGGCCCTGGCTAAAAGTCGATATCTGTGACTTTTTAAATTAGTGGGAAGTAGAAATATCTTTCTAGGGGCCATCCAAATCAAAAGGTGGGGCATTCTGAGGCACAGAGAGTCTGCCAGGTCCAGCATTTTACTGAGAAAGAAAGATTCTGAGCCCTTAAGCGGACTTTGGTGCAATGATCAAGGGACAGGACAGAGGCATTGAAGTGCTCTATCCCATAATGAAAGTTACACAATCAGTAAAATCAATGACACACGACACAGACAAGACAAGACAATAAAGACAGGCAATGGACGTCCAACACTGAGACCAGGACTGAGTAGCCGACAAAACCCGATGGGCTGGCAATACCGAATCTGAAACAAAATATCACTGAGTCGAGAAGACTATTGTTCTTCGATTTCCAGAGTCCTCTGGGGCATTCACGAGGAACATGGCCTGTGGCTCTGTGACACGTCTGTCCGCCACCGTCGGAGAGAGCTCACACTCTTCGTCAACAGCCATTTTGCCAAGCTCTAACCTGAAACCTGAAACCAGAAAGAGGCGCCTTACATACCACGAGAGGAGCCTGTTGGGGTCTCTCGTCCACCGCTGCTGGATCTCGCTGGAACCTCCATATGTAAAAGTCAGGCGAGCGTCAGGGGAAGAAACCACCAAGAGACTGTCTCATGCAAAAGCAAAGGGTTCATTGGGGGTCCAGCATGCTGGGGCTCTGAGTTCACTTGAATAGAGCAGAGAGACCTGAGAACAGCCTAAGCAGAGTTTATATAATTTCCTTGAAGATGGCAGGGAGGGAAGTTTATTGATGGGTCCGGGCGAGTGAGCTGTTTGCGGGCAACCGGGTGAGGAAGTACTTTCTGCAGTTTGGCAGTTGGGAACAGCACATTTTGGGATCAAGATTAGCAAACAGTTCTCAAGATTTCAACAGTGTTTTATTAAGCACACAAAAAACAGGAAGTGATAAGTACCTATTTTATTAACCTTTCACTACCGAATACACTTTGCTAGATTTCCTAATGTCTCTATTGATATCTGCTTTCCTACATATTTTCCCCAGTTCATTGTGACTGACTCTTCACATGTGCTGACATTTACATTCACTCTATACAAGAAACCCTATAGCTAAAGAACTTTTGGTGCAAATCCTATACTCACTCTCCTTTCTAAACCTACCGACTATCTTCCTAATCCTACCGATTATCCCTTTTTGACTGGAAGTTCTCTTTGACAATCAATCATCCAAGGTACACGGACCTTTGCCATTGTATATTGATGTATCTGAGACATCAATGCAAAAAATAAATCAAAGCTCAGTATCACAATCTAGGTTCCAATGCTTTTCTGGGCTTCAAATCTTACCTAGATTTCTGTTTTCATACTTATATTTCACCTATATATTCTTGTAAATATTGCAGGTTCCCAATACCATTATTCATCTAGCAGAATGATTCCTAATGCAAATTAAACCTGTTATTAACCCTAACCATACACTGTTCCCTCAATCTAACTTTACAGAATAGCAGGGACAGAGTAGGTCTTACAATATAGGAATGTAGGGGATCTTTCTATGTTGAGAAACTCAAAGGTACATGCAAAAAAGATCCCTGGAGAAGTTGTAGGCAGCTATGATTGAACTGATTGAGCAAAAGTCATCTTCTATTGCAAACAACCTGGTCAGGATGAAGGGATATGTCTGAATCAGCCTCTCTCTTCTTAATGTAGAGAAGAAGGATCAAACCAGGCTGTGTGGAGAGCTGTTCCCGGTTGCCTATGGTTGATATCCCATTCTAACTTGTGAAACTGTCACAGGAAGTATGGGCAGCCTCCATTTCATGGGACCCTTGGAAGCAACTATTAGGACATAGTGGTTGCCAAGGCAGTGAGCTCATTCAGTTCCTGAAGGAAGTCACCTCAGACCTCACCTCACATCCTTGGTGATGGAACTCTCTGAACTTGGGATCAAGGAAGCCAGGCACCCAATCTTGTTCCAGTCCCAGTCCCAGTGGTCTCACTTCTTTGGATTTACCAAGGACAGAGTCAGTCTTTCTTGGTACCTACTGATGTGAGGATGGCCAAATGCCAGAAAAGCTCTGAAGAGTCGCCTTTCCAGAGAACGCAGGTAGTGGCTCACCGCTGGCTTCTGACAACTTCACAGAGTCGGCCAAGAAAACCAGATCTAAAACAGGACAGGCAATTTCGGGGGAACATAGTATGGCCCAACAGTCAGAGGAAACTCCGGATAGTCAAAGACCTACTTGGGGGAGGAAGGTGCTTTGTGGGTGTGGGTGTGTGTTTGTGGTTTTGTCTCATGTTCTGAGAATAGGTAGAAATGGCAGTTTGTTTGGTTTGGAATGAACTGTTTCTAATAAGTGATTTCATAAGGCAAGTGTTTCTATGTCTGTGTATCCCATTGTGTCCATGGTTGTAGACATTAGAAAAGAGAATGCATCAATGGATGTGTACTGTCTGGTAGAAAGCTTCCCGGCATTCATCCTGCCGAATATATGAATGCACTGCGGCTTGCCTTATCGATAGGCAACACCTGCTATTTTTCTTAGTTCTGGTTTTATTTTTGAATTCTGGCCACTCTCCAGAATAGGTTTATGGTTTTGTGTCCAAGATATGTACCACCTTCAAGCTCTGTGACATGGCCATGTACTGGGTAGCTGAAGGGAATGGCGAGCGTCTCAGAAAACTCAGATATCAGTGTGACCAGTAAAGTCTCAGTGGAAAAACCTTGCTTTGGGTCTTTTGCTTACCTTTTGTTCTGTTCCCCTGTATGTCAGGAATTTCTTTGCCTCAGGCCACCCCTTTGTGAAGCCTGAAGAAAACATTTTTCAAATGGAAATGAATGGGCCTCACCTGTGTTTCTTTGCTTAATTGCTTTAGAAAGGGGTGTGTCTGAATCAGCCTCTTGGCCCTGTGTGAGGCTGTGGCTTAGATTCTCAGCACCTGATGGATCTAAAGAAAGATCCCATGTGTGAATCCAAAACCAAAATGCCCCAAAGAAGAGTCATTGAGGATGAAGTCTCTCGCCTTCCACTGTAAGGTTCCTGACCTCCATCGGTGAGAATAGGGAACCTTTGGGTCAAATGATTTCTTCAAAGCCCTGCACATGCTAGCCCAGAGGTGCTTGTGTTTTCTCATGACTCCAATCCACATAAAGATTCTAAACCCCACTGTCAGTAGGCCTCAAATTGGAGAAGCAGAGCAGGATATATGGCAGGCCTATTTGATCACTCCTGGGTCACAGGAAGGGTGTCCAGGCCACCATGACTTTAGGCAAATTAGGGGCAAGGAAGCTAATTTTGGACACTGTCTTGGGCTGTTTCCCTCATGGAGACCTCCAGCCAGAGGTTAAGATGAGTGTCTATTAAAATAAGATGAGGTTCATGTGGGAATGTTTTGGTTTAATTTTGGTCATTTGTGTGGGGGTTGGAAGAGATGAGTAGGTCAACCTGGGCTTGAAATCTGGTGTGATTCCCCTTAAAGACTGAGTTATGGAACTGAACTCAGAGAAGTATTGGCATGAATTGTGTTGGGTTTATAGGAGGCCACACATGAGAGTCG
Source organism: Callospermophilus lateralis (assembly GCF_048772815.1). Taxonomy (NCBI): domain Eukaryota; kingdom Metazoa; phylum Chordata; class Mammalia; order Rodentia; family Sciuridae; genus Callospermophilus; species Callospermophilus lateralis. Next base: position 90,043 of record NW_027514395.1, on the reverse strand, counting down.
CCCTTGGAAACTGAGACCTAGGACCAGGGTAGCTTTCCACAGAGCACTGGGAATCTCAGCCAGGATATCACAACATTTTATTCTGAAAGACTTGGCAGCCATAGTTTAGAGTCAAAACACACATAGACCTCACACTGTAGACCTCAATGTGCCAGGCTTCATGTGACCTTTTGGCGACTCTTTGGGAAGACTTGCCTGTGAGTGTCCTCCAGAGATGTAATTCAAATGAGCTTCCTCACAATTTAATGGTTCCTGAATGAATTGAAACCCTCAGTGCCTCCAACTTCCACCTTGAAAAATGACTAGATTAATACCATGAAATTTTTGAAATTCCCATGGCCAGGTGGCACTGGAGAATCTTTGTATGCCCTGTTGCTGATCATGAGTGTACCAGAAAGTTCCTTTATTTACTGGGTTTCATAAAAATGGTGTAGAACAGAGATGCCAGTAAGTTGGATACTGCTCAATTGTAGGCGCAAGCTGTGGTGTGCAGGTTTGTGATAAAACATCTGTGGTGGGGCCATGTGGATTTGCCATTGCTTCCAAATGGCATGTGACTGACGTGGTGTAGCCTGGAGACACTTATATGTAAAGTCATCTTGGTATATGGAGAATTTGTAGGGCAATGTTCAGAATCAGGTTGCTATGAACAAGGGGGCAATCAATGTAGGATAGAAGCCTGGTTGGTGCATTCTCCAGCAGACCATGACCCACTACACATGACAGAACTCCCTCCAGCACTGTGTCCCAGTTTAACTTTTTGTATTTCGTGAAGGAAATACCAAACTCCCAGTGCAGCAGAAAGAAACACCACGAAAAGTGGAGGATGACCAAATCCCATCACAGTCCACATGGGGAGACTCTTAGACCCCAGTGGCCACAGATTACCAACAAAGAGAGAATTCAGTACTGCTGCCTAGTGTTCATTGGAAAATAAGAAACCACATCCTCCAGGTCACACAAATGCAGACCCAGCTCTGATGGTCTCACTAGAAAGGAAGCTAAATCTCCTGACAACAACATATATTTAAAGTGCCCAACCTCAGAGGCTGTTTCTCAAGAAGTCTTTAGGGCAGCAGAGCTCCAAGTTTGTGGAGTGTATACCTTTTCCCTTACATTTGGAAACTCCTCTACCACATCTAAGGTTGTGAACTCCTTAGCATTTTCCATTCTAGATATGTATTCACAGATTTTCTAACTCTTCTCCTCTAATTGTGCCTTATTTGGGGCGAAGGTAATGTCAAGCCATGGTTCTGGATGAGAGTGGGAAGTTTTTGTGTAGCAAATGTTTGCATACACATTGGATTCATTTTTCTATTTTCCATTCAAAATACTGAATCCCTGACACTAACCCATACCCTACTAGACTCTGACTACTAATGCTATTATGATGGAGAATAATAACACAAACAGAATAGAAATACAAGCCATTCAGAGGAGGCATGGTGTATAGTTGGACTTGCCTTTTGCATGATAAAGGGTAGGTGTTATATATCTAGTCAATTTTTCATTGAAATAGTTCTCTATGTGTTTTTTTTCCTTTAATTTTTATTGTTGGTTGTTCAAAACGTTACCTATTTCTTGACATATCATATTTCACACTTTGATTCAAGTTGGTTATTAACTCCCATTTTTACCCCGTATACAGGTTTCAGTATCACATCTGTTACACATCCACTGTTTTACATGTTGCTATACTAGTGTCTGTTGTAGTCTGCTATCTTTCCTATCCTCTACTATCCCCCATCCCCTCCCCTCCCATCTTCTCTCTCTACCCGATCTACTGTAATTCATTTCTCCCTCTTGGTTTTTTTCCCCCCTTTACCCTCACTTCATCTTGTATGTAATTTTGTATAACCATGAATGTCTCCTTCCATTTCCATGCAATTACCCTTCTCTTTTCTTTTCCCTTCCATCTGTCACCCCTGTTTAATGTTAATCTTCTTCTCATGCTCTTCCTCCCAACTCTGTTATTAGTTACTCTCCTTATATCAAAGAAAACTTTTGGCATTTGTTTTTTTAGGGATTGGCTAGCTTCACTTAGCAGAATCTGTTCTAATGCCATCTATTTCCTTGCAAATTCAATGATTTTGACATTTTTTTAATGTAGAGTATTACTCCATTGTGTATAAATGCCACATTTTTTTATCCATTCGTCTATTGAAGGGCATCTAGTTTGGTTCCACACTCTTGCTATTTTGAATTTTGCTGCTATGAACATCAATGTAGCAGTGTCCTTGTAGCATGCTCTTTTTAGATCTTAGGGAATAGACCGAGAAGGGGAATAGCTTGGCCAAATGGTGGTTCCATTCCCAGCTTTCCAAGTAATCTCCATACTGCTTTCCAAATTGGCTGCAACAATTTGCAGTCCCACCATCAATGTACAGGTGTACCCTTTTACCCACATCCTCGCCAGCACTTGTTGTTTAACTTTATAATGGCTGCCAATCATTCTCGAGTGAGATGGTATCTTAGGGTGTGTTTGTTTTCCATTTTTCTGACTGTTAGAGATGGTGAGCATTTTTTCATGTACTTATTGATTGATTGTATGTCCTCTGAGAAGTGTCTGTTCAGGTCCTTCGACCATTTGTTGATTGGGTTATTAATTTTCTTATTGTTTAATTTTTTGAGTTCTTTGTATACTCTGGATATTAGGGCTCTATCTGAAGTGTGAGGGGTAAAGATTTGTTCCCAGGATGTAGACTACCTATTTACCTCTGTTATTGTTTCTTTTGCTGAGAAAAATCTTTTTAGTTTCAGTAAGTCCCATTTTTGATTCTAGTTATTAACTCGTGTGCTATCGGTGTCCTATTGAGGAATTTGGAGCCCAACCCCACAGTATGTAGATCATAGCCAACTTTTTCTTGTATCAGATGCCGTGTTTCTGATTTGATTTCAAGCTCCTTGATCCATTTTGAGTTAACTTTTATGCATGACCAGAAAAATGGATTCAGTTTCATTTTGTTGCATAAGGATTTCCAGTTTTCTCAACACCATTTGTTGAAGATGCTATCCTTCCTCCATTTCATGCTTTTAGCCCCTTTATCAAATGTAAGATAGTTGTAGTTTTGGGGATTGGTTTCTGTGTACTCTATTCTGTACCATTTGTCCACCCGCCTGTTTTGGTAACAGTGCCATGCTGTTTTTGTTATTTTGCTCTGTAGTATAGTTTGAGGCCTGGTATCACTATACCGCCTGATTCACACTTCCTACTTAGCATTGTTTATACTATTTTGCGTCTTTTATTTTTCCATATGAATATCATAATTACTTTATCTATTTCTACAAGAAATCCCATTGGGATTTTTATTGGCATTGCACTTAACATATAGAGAACTTTTGGTTACATCGCCATTTTGATGATGTTAGTTCTGCCTATCCATGAACAGAGTATATTTTTCCTTCTTCTAAGATTTTCCTCTATTTCTCTCTTTTGGGTTCTGTAGTTTTCATTGTATAAGTCTTTAACCTCTTTTGTTAGGTTGATTCCCAAGTATTTTTTTTTTTTTGAAGATATTTTGAATGGAGTGGTTGTCTTCATTTCTATATCAGAGGATTTGTCGATGATATACAGGAATGCCTTTGATTTATGCGTGTTCATTTTATATCCTGCCACTTTGCTGAATTCATTTATAAGCTCTAATACTTTCATTGTATACCCATTTGGGTCAGCTAAGTATAGAATCATGTCATCTGCAAATAATGATAATTTATGTTCTTCTTTTTCTATTTTTATGCCTTTAATTTCTTTAATCTCTCTAATTGCTCTGGCCAGTGTTTCGAGAACTATTTTGAACAGATGTAGTGAGAGAGGGCATCCCTATCATCTTCCAGATTTTAGAGGGAATGCCTTCAATTTTTCTCCATTCAGAATGATGCTAGCCTGAGACTTAGCATAGATTGCTTTTAAAATATTGAGGTATGTTCCTGTTATCCCTAGTTTTTCTAGAGTTTTGAACATAAAGGGATGCTGTACTTTGTCGAATGCTTTTTCTGCATGTATCGAGATGATCAAATTGTTCTTATTTTTAAGTCTATTGATGTGGTGAATAACATTTATTGATTTCCGTATATTGAACCAGCCTTGCATACCAGGGATGAATCCTACTTGATCATGGTGCACAATTTTTTTTATATGTTTTTGTATCCGATTCGCCACAATTCTATTGAGGATTTTTGCATTTTTCTTGAAATAGCTTGAAAAGAATTGGTATTAGTTTCTTATTAAAGGTTTTATAAAATTCTACTGTATACCCATCCAGTCCTGGGCTTTTCTTAGTTGGTAGTCTTTTGATGGTTTCTTCTATTTCCTCAATTGTTATCGGTGTGTTTATGTTACCTATATCCTCCTGACTCAATCTGTGCAGATCATATGACTTAAGAAATTTATCTATGCCTTCACTGTCTTCTATTTTATTGAAGAATAAGAATTCAAAATAATTTCGAATTATCTTCTGTATTTCTGAATTATCTGTTGTGATACTGACTTTTTCATACCGTATGCTAGTAATTTGAGTTCTCTCTCTTCTTTTCTTTGTTAGCTTGGCTAAGGGTCTGTCGATTTTATTTATTTTTTCAAAGAACAATTTTTTAGTTTTGTCAATTTTTTCAATTGTTTGTTTTGTTTTGATTTCATTAATTTCAGCTCTGATTTTCATTATTTCTTGCCTTCTACTTCTTTTGCTGTTGTTTTGCTCTTCTTTTTCTAGGATTCTGAGATAAAGTATGAGATCATTTATTTGTTGTTTTTTTTTCTTTTTTTAAGGAATGAACTCCAAGCAATGAATTTTGTTATTAGAACTGCAATCAATGTGTCCCATAGATTCTGATATGTTGTGTCTGTGTTTTCATTTATCTCTAAGAATTTTTCAATTTCCTCCTTGATGTCTTCTATAACCCATTGATCATTCAGTAACCTATTTTTCATTCTCCAAGTGATACATGATTTTTCCTTCTTTCTTTTATCATTGATTTCCAGTTTCATTCCATTATGATCAGATAAGATGCCAGGTATTTTCTCTACTCTTTATATTGTCTAAGAGTTGCCCTGTGACATAATATATGATCTATTTTTGAGAAGTATCCATGTGCTGATGAGAAAAAAGTGTAACTGCTTGAAGTTGGGTGGTATTTTGTATATATGTCATAAGTCTGGGTTATTTATTGTGTTATTGAGTTCTATAGTTTCATAATTCAAATTTTGTTTGGAAAATCTGTTCAGTAGTGAGAAAAGTGTGTTTGATTCTCCCATGATTATTGTATGGTGGTCTATTAGACTCTTGAACTTGAGAAGAATTTGTTTGATGAACATAGCTGCACCAATGTTTGGGGCATATATATTTATGATTGTTATGTTTTGTTGGTGTATGGTTCGCTTGAGCAGTAGGTAGTGTCCCTCTTTATCCCTTTTTATAAACTTTGTCTTGAAATCTATTTTATTTGATATGAGTATGGACACTCCTGCTTGTTTCCGAAGTCCACATGAGTGATATGATTTTTCCCAACCTTTCACCTTCAGTCTATGTATGTCATTTCTTAACAAATTCGTCTCCAGTAGGCAGCATATTGCTGGGTCTTGTTTGGTGATCCTTTCTACTAGCCTGTGTCTCTTAATGGGTGAGTTTAAGCCATTAACATTTAGGGTTATTATTGAGATATCGGTTGTTCTTCCAGCCATATTTGTTTATTTATGTTACTAAACATGGTTTGTTTTTCTCTTTGATTATCCCCCCCCCTTTACTGTCCTACCTCCCACTGTTGGTTTTCATTGTTATTTTGCATTTCCTCTTCCTGTAATGTTTTGCCGAGAATGTTTTGAAGAAATGGTTTTCTAGATGCAAATTCTTTTAAATTTTGTTTATCATGGAAGGATTTAATTTCATCTTCCATCCTCCAGCTTAATTTCGCTGGATACACAATTCTTGGTTGGAACCCATTGTCTTTCAGTGTTTGAAAAATGTTATTCCAGGATCCTCTAGCTTTCAGAGTCTGTGTTGAAAGATCAGCTGTTTATCCTGATTGGTTTACCCCTAAATGTAATCTGCTTCCTTTATCTTGTAGCTTTTAAAATTCTCTCCTTATTGTGTATGTTGGGTCTAGGTGTGGATCTTTTATGATTTTGCACATTTGGCATCCTGTAAGCTTCTGGGATTTGGTATTCTGTCTCATTCTTCAAGTCTGGGAATTTTTCTCCTATATTTCATTGAATATATTGCTCATTCCTTTTGTTTGTACCTCTTTACCTTCCTATATACCAATGACTCTTATGTTTGGTCTTTTTATGTTATCCCATATTTCTTGGATGTTCTGCTCATGGTTTCTTAACAGTCTTGATGAGCTGTCTATGTTCTTTTCAAGTTGAAATACTTTGTCTTTATTGTCTGATGTTCTATCTTCTAAGTGTTCTACTCTGCTGGTAGGATTCTCAATTGAGATTTTAAATTGGTTTATTGCTTCCTGCATTCCTAGGATTTCTGTTTGTTTGATTTTATAACCTCTATCTCCCTGTATAGTTGATCTTTTTGTTCTTGGGTTTGTTTATGTAATTCATTGTCAAGGTGATCTTTCATTGTCTGTTTTTGCTGTCTAATGTCTTCCTTTAGACTCCTGATCATCGGAAGCATGTATATCCTAAATTCTTTATCTGACATTCCATCTGCTGCAGATATTACCTCTTCGAACATTGACTTTACCTTCATTGCTTGTGGTCCTTTCTTTCCTTGTCTTTTCATACTGTTCACGTTTCTTTCTGCTTGGTGAAACTGTTGTGTTATTCAATTTTTCCCCTATATATTTATATTGCTCTTGTATAGTTGCAAAGTTTCCCTCGCAGGCGCGGGCGGTGGCTCTGCCCCTCCTACAATTGGGACAATGTGCCTACCACACCAGCAGGCCGCTGTGCCTGTTCTGCCGGTCAGTAGCAGGTCCACCTACCTTGAAGGTGCGAGTGGCAGCTCTGCCCCTCTGCGGGTGCTGGGCCTGTTCTGCCAGTGGGTTGCAGGTCGGCCTACCTTGCAGGCGTGAGCAGCAGCTTTGACCATTCGCAGGCCACTGGGTCTGTTCTGTCTGTCGGTTCCAGGTCTGACTAACTTGCAGGCGCGTGTGGCTCCTCTGCCCCTCCCACAGCTGGGACGATGTGTCTACCATGCTGGCGGGCCATAGGCCTGCTCTGTTGGTGGTTGCAGGTCCACCAACCTTGCAGGGGCGCAGGGAGTCTCTGCCCCTCCCCAGATTGCTGGGCCTGTCCTGCTGTGGGTCGCCTACCTGCAGGCCCCGTGATTTGCCACTCCCCCAACCAGGTGGATGTGTCTTCCACGCTGGTGGGCCACTAGACCTGTTCAGCCGGTGGGTCACTTGTCCACCTACCTTGAAGGAGCGATTGGTGGAATTGCCCCTCCCTATCTCAATGTGTTTTTAGAGTTAACAAATATGTGAATTCCTGTCTCCCTTTCTCTGTAGCCTATTCAGCACATGTATTTTTCCATGCACATATAGAATCCTACCTGGTATCACGTGTACATTTTTGTGAGGTTGCTGACTTGGCAGATACAAATTATGAGAAGAGATCACTCCTCCTAAACGCTGTTGGAACTGAAAATTCAAGCAATGGGTGAGCTTCCTAGTTGAACAATATTACACATAAATCCACCTCAGTTAAATGAAGATTTTTGGATCTGTGGATGAAATATATTTCATGAAGAATTTCGATTGGCATATGTATTGCTACTTTTTAATGTCTGTTTTGTGTGTGTGAGTGTGTGTGTGTGTGTATATGTATATATATATATATATATATATATATATATATATATATATATATACACTCTCCATATTTTTCAAAATATGAAATACATGTGTCTTATATACAATCCCAAAATTCATTCATTTTCATGTATGTGGATTTATACTCAAATTTTCACAAGATTATTCTCAGAAATATTCTTCCACCTGAAATACATATTTGTTTCTTAGAACTGAAAACTAACTTTAGTGAATGGTGCATTCAATTCCTAATATTTCTACATTAACTGACTCAGTTTAATATCAATGCAAGTAGATTCCTATGGGACATGACGTTTATTTTGACGTTCATTTTTATTCAACACTGGTACATTACTCATACATTCTTCAGTTAATGCACATCATAGGATATATATTTCATCCACAAGTTCGCAAATTAATAGGCATTTGTTTCACTTTCAGTCACTTCCTGCTTCAGAACACATGTATTTCTCCAGGTTTCTTGACTGTTCTTTCCATGAGACTTCTTTCCAAACAAATTATTTTCAATTTCCATAATCAATTTGAAGCAAAACTCACACACTCTTCATGATAAACCATAATTTCATATTACCATTAGATGTATAACGGGTTGGAATTAATGATTGTATATTAATATAAGATTTCCTGTATATTTTCACATTTCAATTCAATCCATTATTTAAAATGGAACCAGTTATATTCTCCATATTCATAGAAAAAGGGTACAACTCTTTGTACCCCGAATACTAATTTATAAGTCTTCAAAATATTGCTTCCAGAAATGGTGGAAGAAATACTCATGTCACCTGATCTATATATACATTTCATCACAGCAATATTCTGTACACAAAATGCAAAGTTCACACTTATTATTGTACCAAATCCTAAATAGAAAGTGAACATGGATTACTAAAAACATCCATGTCCAGGTTGCCTAATGATCTGAAATGTCAATCCTATTGGTGAAAACATATTTGTTTTTTCCTAAGATTATATGTTCAACCTCAACCCTGTTGAAAATATCTAATCCTATCACCCACTTTACACTTTGCCTGATTACCTAATGTCTCTATTGATATCTGCATTCCTACATATTTTCCCCACTTAATCATTGTGATTGACCCTTCACATGTGCTGATATTGACATTCACTCTCTAACCAAAACCCTATTGCTAAATAACTTTTGGTCCAAATCCTATACTCATTCTTCTTCTGATACTTACCGACTATCTTCCTGATCCTACTGACTATCTCTGTTTGAGTGGATGTTCTCTTCTACATTTAATCATCCAAGGTACAAGTTCCTATGCCATTGTATATCAATTTATCTGAGATATCTGTGCAGAATATAATTCAAGCTAAGTAATCCAATCAAGGGCCCAATGACTATCTGGGCTTCAAATTTTACCTAGATTTCTGTTTTTATACTTATATTTCACCTGTATATTCTTGTAAGTATCGCAGGTACTCAATACCATTATACATCCCGCAGAATGATTCCTAACCCAAATTGAACTGGTTATTAACCCTAACCATACACTCTTCCCTCAATCTACCATTATAGAAGAGCTGGAACAGAGTTGGTCTTACAATACAGGGATGAAGGGGATCTTCCACCTACCTAGAACCTCAAAGGTCCATGCAAAATTATCCCTGGAAAACATGTAGGCAGGTATGAAGGACCTGAGAGAGCAAAAGTCATCTTCCATGGCAAACAACCTGGTGAGGATGAAGGGTTGTGTCTGAATCAGCATCTCTCTTCTTAATGTAGAGAAGATGGACCAAACCAGGCCTGTGTGGAGAGCTGTTCCTGGGGGGCAATGGTTGATATACCATTCTAACTTGTGAAAATGTCACAGGAATTGGTGCAGAATCCATCTCATGGGACCCTTGGAAGCAACTGTTAGGGCAAAGTGGTTGCCAAGGCAGTGACCTCATTCAGTTCCTGAAGAAAGTGACCTCACCTCACTTCCATGGTAATAGAACTCTCTGAACTTGATATCCAGGAAGCCAGGCCCCCAGAGCCAGTCCCAGTCCCAGTTGGCTCACTTGATTGTATTTACCAAGAACAGAGTCAGTCTTTATTGGTACCTACTGATGTGAGGGTGGCCAAATGCCAGGAAAGCTATGAAGACGGGTGTTTCCTGAGAAAGCAGGTAGTGGTTCTGGCAAAGACACTAGATCTGAGACAGTACAGGCCATTTTGGGGGAACATAGTATGGCCCACCAGTCAGAGGAAACTCCGGATAATCAAAGACCTACTTCGGGGAAGGAGGTGCTTTCTGGGTGTGGGTGTAAGTTTGTGGTTTTGTGTCATGTTCTGAGAATAGGTAGAAAAGGCGGATTTTTTTTTTTGAGTGAATTGTTTCTAGAAAGTCGTTTGACAAGGCGAAGGGTTTCTAACTGTGTATCCCACTGTGTCCGTGGTTGTAGACATTTGAAAAGAGAATGCATCAATGGAAGTGTCCTGTCTAGTAGAAAGCTTCCCTGCATTCGTCCTGCCCAATTGATGAATGGACTGTGGCTTGCCTTATGAATGGGCAACACCTACTATCTTTCTAAAATCCAGTTTTCTTCCTGCCTTCTGGCCACTCTCCGGAATAGGCTCATGGTTTTGTGTCCGAGATATGTACCACCTCCAAGCTTTGTTACATCGCCATGTACTGGATACCTGAAGGCAATGGGAGCATCTCAGACAACTCAGATATCAGTGTGACCAGTAAAGTCTCAGAGGAGATACCCTGCTTTGGTCCTTTTGCTAACCTATTGTTCTGTTGCCCTGAATATCAGGAATTTCTTTGCCTCAGGCCACCCCTTTGTGAAGCCTGAAGAAAACAGTTTTCAAATTGAAATGAATAGGCATCACCTGTGACTCTTTGCTTAATTGTTTTAAAAGGGATGTGTCTGAATCAGGCCCTTGGCCCTGTGTGAGGCTGGGGCTTATATTCTCAGCACCTGTTGGATCTACAGAAAGATCCCAATTGTGAATCCAAAACCAAAATGGCCAAAAGAGCAGTCAGTGTGGATGAAGTCTCTTGCCTTCCTCTGTAAGTCTTGATCTCTATCAAGTGAGAATAGATACCCTTTGGGTCAAATGAGTTCTTCAAAGCCCTGTAGAGGCTAGCGCATAGGTGCTTGCATTTTCTCATGACACCAATTCACACAAAGAATCTATACCCAACGGTCAGTAAGATTCAAAATGGAGAAGCAGAGCAGTATTAAGGGCTGGCTTATTTGATCACTTCTGGTTCACAGGAATGGTGTCCAGGCCACCCTGACTTTAGGCAAATGAGGGGTAAGGGTGCTTATTTTGGAGACTGTCTTGGGCTGCACCCCTCATGGAAACCTGCAGCAAAATGATGAATGTCTCTATGGCAGAAGATGAGGGTCCTGTGGGAGTGTTGTGGGTTCAATTGTGGTCATTTGTGTGGCAGTGGAATAGATGACTGGGTCAACCTGAGCTTGAACTCTGCTATGATTCCTCTTAGAGACTGAGTTCTGGAACTGACCTCAGAGAAGTTTTGCCATGAATTGTGACGGGATTTTACTAAGCCACTAATGAGATTTACCCTTGGAAACTGAGATCTAGGCCCAGGGTGACTCTCCACAGATCACTGGAAATCTCAGCCAGAATATCACATGATTTTATTGTGAAAGGCTTGGCAGTCATAGTTGAGAGTCAAAATGCACATGGACCTTACATTGTAGAACTCAATGGGCCTGGCTTCATGTTACCTTTTGGCCACTCTTTGGGAAAAATTGCCTGTGAGAGTTCTCCAGAGCTTTCATTGAAATGAGGTTCCTCACCATTTAATGGCTCCTGAATGAATTGAAACCCACAGTGCTTCCAACTTCATCCATGAAAAGTGGCTGCATAAATACCATGAAATTTTTGACATTCCCATGACCAGGTGGCACTGGAGAATCTTTGACGTCCTTTTGCTGATCATGAGTGTACCAGACAGTGCCTTGATTGTCTAGGTTTTATGAAAATGGTGTAGAACAGAAATTCCAGTAAGTTGGAGCCTACTGAATAGTGGGCCTAGAGCGGTGGTGTGCAGGTGTGTGATAAAACATCTCTGGTGGGGCCATGTGGATCTGCCATTGCTTCCAAAGGGCTTGTGACTGACATGGTGCATCCAGCAGAACCTTATATGTCTGAAACCTCTCCATATAAAGGCATCTTTTTATATGGAGATTTTCAGGGCAATGTTCAGAATCAGGTTGCTATGGTCAAGGAGGCAATCTATGTGGGATAGAATCCTTGTTGGTGCATTTTCCTGTAGACTCTGACCCACCACACATGACAGAACTCCCTCCAGCATGGGTTCTCAGTTGAACTCGTTTTATTTAGTAAAGCAAATACCAAACTCCCAGTGCAGTGGCAAGAAACACCACGTAAAGTGAAGGATGACGAAATGGCTTCAAAGTCCACATTCGGAGACACTTAGCCTTAAGTGCCCACAGTTCACCTACAAAGAGTGAATTCGGCACTGCTGCCTCATGTCCTTTGGAAAATAAGAAACCATGTCCTCCAGGTCACATAGATGCAGACACAGCTTTGATGCTTTCACTAGAAATGAAGCTAAAGCTCCTGACAGCAACATATATTTCAAGTGCCCAAACTCAGAGGCAGTTTCTCAAAAAGTCACATTTTGGCTTCTTCTGTGCTGAGAGAAGGTGACGTGAGGGGGCACGATGTGAGGGACATGAGTTGCCTTTTAGAAGTCAGTTGAGGGACATGAGTTGCCTTTTAGAAGTCAGTTCGGTTTGAAGTCTGGTTGGGGAAGAACAGGTTGTAAAGTCATCTTGGGATGGGTTCTTCTATGAGAGAAACAAAATCCATGAGAACTGAATAAATGTTGCAGCAGCTGGAACATGTCACTGTATAGAAGTTCCCTCACCAGTCTTTAATATCCCCAGTTATCAGGACTCTCAACTTAATATTTAACTTTTAGTGTTACAGTTGTCCCTCCCCATAAGTTACACTTTAATATTTTACTGTCATCTGATCTTGCAAAATCCGTTTACTAGTATGACCTCTGTGTCTAATAGAGAAACCTTTAATTCTGTAACTCAGAGCTGGATAATCATACTAGCAAACACCAAGCCTACCTGTGAAGGTTAGGAATATCTGTAGGCCTTAAACTAAAAGCTTCTGCCTCTGTTAGCTCCTCTTGATACACTCTTTTTATGGTAATCAGGCATTCCTGTCTGAGAATCCTTCTTTGTAGCCTCCAGTCTTACTTATTTTGAAAGGCGAATACCTTAAAATATTATTATTATTATTATTATTATTATTATTATTATTATTATTATTATTAAAAATGCCCAGTAATGGCTGTATTTTGGTTTTCACTGTCTTTGCTAAGTGTTTAAGATGAAGCCGTCAAACTGACTTTTGTTTCTCTCTATTTTTAACAGTAAGCTGAGCTTTTATGGGAGTCATTCCTGCGGAAACTTGAGAGCAGCTTCTGAGTTCTGCTAGTGCCATTTGTGCTAGGTGGGTCCAGGTTGCTTGACCATGTGGCTTCCCTGGGAAGCATCAGGGAAGTCTCCTTTCTCTGATGACTCTCCTCTTCTCAACAAATGCACTGATTGGATTTCTGCTCTCCAGTGGTCTCATTGATCTCCCTGGTCAGGAGGCTATGTGGCTCAGAGTTGCAAAGCTCTTTAGAGAAGTCTCCTTATCCCTGGATTCAGACTGACTCAGAGGGCACGAGCCAAATATTGGTTTTCTTGGCCCTTTTCATTTAAATTTAATTTTAAATCCTAATCTTAAACATCCAGCAAATAAATTTTAACAGCCTTATATTAAGAGTACTGGGCTTTAATGTCTATAACTTTTTAATTATTTATCTTTTTTACTAATTGGGATCTGTATTATCATGTCTGTCTTGTAGGTGATGACTTATTATCTTGAATAAACCCATATTGTGTTCTTAAAGCAGCACTTCTGTAAAACACTAACAGGGAATCTTTAGATCACTTATAAGAAAATTTCAAAATAAAATTAACAAGAGTAAAAATACTTTGTTCGTGTAATAGCTACTCTGAATTTTTTGGCTGAATTATACATTATATCCCCTGTTTGAGATACTAGTAATCTTAACAGAAAAAAAAAAACTTTTGAACATAACTTTAAATGAAATAAAATCTGACCTACTGCTTTCGTAGTTATTCTCATATGTAGTAAGATGGGACACAGAGCCTTATCTCAGGTAAGGCAGGGCTCTTTATAAATCTTAAGTGTTTTAGTTCTAAAGCTTATCTTTGTTTTTTAAATATCATTTTACAAAGTTTACATAAATTTTTTTTGGTCACATGAACATTAGCTAATATGATATTTTAACACATTTAGAACATGAATTAAAGAATGGGTGAACGTTCTTAACCTTTACATAGATTAGGCTCTCATTAACTTAAAAATATATTTAAATTTTTCCCAATGTAAATAGTAACATAAAACTTTAAATATCTTATTGATAACAGGTAAATGAATGCCCAATATATATATTTTTTACCATACAACTTCAGAACACCAGCTAGATATACTGCTCTTTTAAGTTTCTACCTTACAGACTTGTATACCTGGAAGATATCAGCACATTAATAGCATCACAATTACATTGATGTTTCTACATTTACCAAGTTTAGCTTTTAAAGAAATGGCAGTACAGTGCTCTAAAATAACAGTTCTTATTTAATCAGTTGTTTAATTTTTATGGTTGCTTGCTCTAGAAAAAATAAAACTTAATAAACACAATATAATGGGTAAACTTATGTTTTAAGAAATTTTTGTCTCTTTAACATATGAATGATTTTTACAATCTTATACAGACTTTAGTACAAACTTACACAGACGTTAGTAAATCAATCAGATATCTAACAAAAGTACTCATGAATGAGTAATCCCATATCATATTTACTTTACTTATTTATCAAAATATTAGACAAATGTATTGAACAGTTTAAACCATTTTTTTTGTTGAAGGAAAAGTCCTAGAACCAAGTCATATTAGACATTTAATAGTCATTAATATTTTATTAGATGTTTGAACACCTAGAAAAACTTGTAAGCTTCAGTTTAAAGACATTTATTGTTATCTGTTTATCCAATTTAATTTGAACCATTTAAGTCACTTGAATTAAAGATCTTTGGATCCACTTTTTAAAATTTGTTTTTTATCAGCGCTCCTTATATATGTTAATTTGTGTATCATATGTATGATATAGGGACATATGTATATATAGACATACAACACATATCAAAAGTGTGCACACATAATAGTAGTAAAGGTCTTGTAGCTTTTCCCAGGTGAAATCTCCATTGCAATGTTTCAAAACCTGCACAGTTGGTCAAAGATAGATCTGATGAGAAAAACATTAACCTAGGTCTATAGGATCAAAATCATGAACTCAAAAAAAAAATCCAGAATCTAAGGAAAAAATAAGAGTCCTAGAAAAAACGACTGGCCAGTAATTAGTAAATACCATATAATTTACCCTTTTTTTCCCTTAGGCCTCAGATGAGTCTCTTACTAAGCTTGCAGGCTTCTTTCATTTGCATTTCAATCTAAGTCCTGGCTGAGGTCTGGAAGGAGCAGGAAAAAACTGCTATTCTGAGCAGACACCTCAGGCTGAAGGCATTTTAACCATAATTTTCAGGTTCGGATGTTGAAAAATATGATACAAGTTTAAGATACAATTCACAAAATTTTATATCTTTGCATCTTGTTTTGTCAACAGATACCATACAATGCTTTATTATCCTTGTCCAAATTAATGCACTGGTACACACAGTGACATTTTCCTAGGCTACTCAATTCAAAATTGGTGAAATAAAAGACTGAATAATTGGGAAGTTACTTGACAACTTGGAAGTAGAGGTCTTTAGTTTTCCATCCTAAGTATTTATTTTCTCTGGCATGAATTATCTGAAATCATAAACTAAACAATTACATAAACCCAACTTTTCACTGCAAGATTGTGCAATGCTTCAAAAACCCATTCAGATACCAGATTGTTACAATAAAACATCATCATTTAGACACACATTCAGCTAAGATCATTCCCAAGAAAAAATTTATAATATCAACACATTATTTCAGATATCTTAAAGGGCCAGAAACAAAGACACAAGACAGACAGAAAGGAGCTCCAGACTATGTCTGACAGACAAAAGCCTTTAAAACAGAGCAGATAAGAGAAAAATCTCCTACACCAGTGGCACCATAGATGCCCCCACAAGGGAACAAGATGTTTTCACAGAGGGGCAACCTGAAATGTTAAACCAAGGGTCTCCATGGTGACTTTACTGCATTTAGTGTCCCCTTATTCTTTTTCTTTTTTTTTAAAGAAGACAGAGGTGTCATAATCCTTACAGTGCAGGAAAGGAAAAATGGAATTCCCTGAAGCAACAGGGCTTCAGCAGCTGCTGCGAGTCCCTCAGTCCCTCCTTTTACTTACAAGATTAGCTTCTCTGGTTCGGTTCCACCCTAAGCACGATCCATCTCCTAACATTTCATTAGTCAGGTCTCAAAAAGTTCCGGGGCGGGGGGGGGGGTGTATCAAAATTTGTAACTTAATGTTTGTTCCTGACCTTGAAGCCAATTAATGCCAATTTAATAATGAGTTCAGGGTTTTGAGAAAAAGAAAAAGGGAGTTTTATTGCTTTGCTAACATAGGAGAAACACAGGGGATTCTTCCCAAAGTTTGTGACTCTCCTGATCTGGAGGGACAAGGGGTTTTAAAGTAGTTTCACTTGTTAACCTGTGAGATACTCAGTTCTTAGATCCCCAGCAGGCATTGCCCTTCGCAGTGGGTGTGCTTCAGACAGCCAGCTAGGGTCTTGTATCATCCTGCTTAACAAAAGGGTGTAAAGTTCATCATAGTTCCTTAAAACACAGTCCAAAGGGTGTCAGGCTTACTTGCTTTATTACCCATTTCCACCTCCAATATCCTTAAATTTTTACCACAGAAATCACACAACAAAACGCACAAAAATGAACAAACAAAAAAACATATAGAACAGAGAACAAAACACACACACACACAAAAAAAAAAAAAAAACATAAACCTGGACTAAAAACAAAAAAAAGAGGAGCAATGCAGTGTCTTGCTAAAGCTCCAGGGAAGGAGCACGTGCATGCCCGTCGGCACCTCTCTACCCTTCCAGAGCAATTCCCCTCAGAACAGAACAGAGGATAGAATGATTCTCATTACTGTCCAAGAAAGGTGTGTATGTGAGCCTCCCCAGGCCACCTGTCTGTCATCAGAAGAGATCTCCCTTAACCAGATATTAGATGTTATAAAGGCGACACTTACCTATGGAGACCTCATCCACCAGGTGCTTCCTAATAGTTTTAGTGCGGTGGTTCAATGCAGTGCTCACCGAACCAAAGGCTCACTCCAAGGCCTTGGAAATTGGCTCTCCAGCCTGGAGCCCTAGAGGGAAGGCCAGCTTCAGAATTTTCAGTAGTCTGGTCTTGTGATCTGGTCGGGCAGGGACATCTCGCTGGGGAAATCCAAAATGTTAGACCAGGACGCAAGAAAAGACCACAGACTGCAATTAAAATCAAATTAATGCAAGCTTATTATTTCAACCGGCCAGGCTGTCTCCCTCCCAAAACAGCGAGAACAAGACAGCAATCCCACCTTTCTTACAGCCCAGCTTTATAGCCAAGGAATTTACACACAAGGGGGGTTACAGATAACAGAACTTTGATAAGCATCACACTAATGGTAGTTTACATTTTTTTTTTTTGCTGACCATAACATCAGAAATTATTAGGACCATTAGAGCCTCAGAGTGGGTCGTTTTCTGGACAAGGAAGTGCAATAATTATGAGGTGTCACTAAAGTTTCAGAG
Source organism: Callospermophilus lateralis (assembly GCF_048772815.1). Classification (NCBI taxonomy): domain Eukaryota; kingdom Metazoa; phylum Chordata; class Mammalia; order Rodentia; family Sciuridae; genus Callospermophilus; species Callospermophilus lateralis. Next base: position 72,411 of record NW_027514395.1, on the reverse strand, counting down.
AGGGCTACTATCTGGTCAGAGAGCCAGGCATGGGTGAGTTCAAGGCATGGGCAGGCATTCCAAGCAGGTTCAGAATTTGCAGTAATTTATAGTAAAGCCAAAATTATCTTTTCATTGTTTTGTGGCAAGATGGCTCCCAATTTTAATAAAAGATCAGGTGGTTCTATCAACCCTGTCCCATACTTTTGGAAACTCCTCAATCAACGACAAGGTTGTGAACACCTGAGCATTTTCCATTCCAGATATGTATTCCCTGATTTTCTAACTCTTCTCCTCTAATCTGTCTTACTTGAGGCCAAGGTAATGTCAAGGCATTGTCCTGAATGAGAGTGGGAAGATTTTTGTGTAGTACATATTTGCATACATATTGGATTCATTATCTAATTTTCCATTCGAAATAGTGAATCCCTGGCACTAACCCATACCCTACTAGACTCTGACTACTGATCCTAATATGATGGTGAAAAATAACCCAAACAGAATAGAAATACAAGCGGTTCAGAGGAGGCATGGTGTATAGTTGGATGTGCCTTTTGCAAAATAAAATGTTGGTGTTATAAATCTAATCAATTTTTAATTGAAATAGTTCTCCACGTGTTTTTAAAGTTAACAAATATATGAATTCGTGTCCCCCTTTATCTATAGCCTATTCAGAACATGTATTTCTATATGCACATATAGAATCCTATCTGGTATCACACGTACATTCTTGTGAGGTGGCTGACTTGGCAGACACGAATTGTGAGAAGAGATCACTCATCCTAAACGCTGTTGGAAATAAAAATTCAACATTTGGGTGAGCTTCCTAGTAGAACAACATTATACATATATCCATGTTCAGTAAAATAAATATTTTTCCATCTGTGGATGATATATATTTCACGATGAATTTCGATTGGCATATATATTGGTACTTTTTAATGTCTGTGTGTGTGTGTGAGTGTGTGTGTGTGTATATATATATATATATATATATATATATATATATATATATATATATATATGATTGTTAAATATATGTATACACACACATATATAATAAGACACATATATATTAAATATAAAATATGTGTCTTATTATACACTACCTAAATTCATTCACATACATGTATGTGGTTTTATAATCAAATTTTCACAAGATTATTCTCTTAAATATTCATCCACCTGAAGTACATATTTGTTTCCTAGTATTGGAATATAACTTCAGTGAATGGTGCATACAAATCTGAATATTTCTACAGTAATCGACACAGTTTAACATCAATGCATGTACATTCCTATGGGACATGATATATATTTTGACTTTCATTTTTTTACAACACTGGAACGTTACTATTTGTTCAGTTTATGGACATCATTGAATATATATTTCATTCACAAGTTTGCAAAATTATAGGCATTTGTTTCACTTTCAATCACTTTCTGCTTCAGAACACAAGTATTTCTCCATGTTTCTTGACTGGTTTTTTAATGAGACTTCTTTCCAACATATTATTTTCAATTTCTATTATAACATTGAAGAAAAACTTGCACACCCTTCATGATACACCATAACCCTAATATTATCTTTAGATGTATAACTGGTTGGAATGAATGATTGTATATCAATATAAGATTTCTTAAATATTTTCAGATATCAATTCAATCCATTATTTATAGTGGAACCAGTTATATTATTTATTCACAGTATGGTCTATTCATGCATTATGTCTATATTCATAGACACAGTGTACACCTCTTTGTAAACCCAATACTCATTTATACGTCTTCGAAATATTGCTCCAAAAAATGGTGGAAGAAATACTCATGTCACCTGATCTACATATACATTTTATCAAAGTAATATTCTGGACACAAAATAATATTCTGGACACAAAGTAATATTCTGGACACTTATGACCTCACAAGTATGTATGTTTCATACCAGGTAGGATTCTATATGTGCATATAAATATACATGTGGTGAATAGGCTACAGAGAAATGGAGACAGGAATTCACAAATTTGTTAACTTTAAAACACATGGAGAACTATTCCAACAAAAAATTGACTAGATGTATAACTCCTACCCTATATAATGCAAAAGTCAAGTCCAACTATACACCATGCCTCCTCTGAACTGCATGTAATTCTATTCTGTTTGGGTTATTTTTCTCCATCATATTAGGATTAGTTGTCAGAGTCTTGTAGGGAATGAGTTAGTTTCAGGGTTTCAGTATTTGGCCTGGAAAATTGGAAAATGAATCCAATCTGTATGCAAATATGTGCTACACAAAAATCTTCCCACTCTCATCCAGAACAATGACTTGACATTACCTGTGTGGGTAAACACTCCACAAACATGGAGCTCTGTTGGCCTATAGACTTCTTCAGAAACTGCCTCTGAGTTTGGGGACTTGAAATATATCTTGTTTTCAGGAGCTTTAGCTTCCTTTTTAGTGAGACCATCAAAGCTGGGTCTGCATCTATGTGACCTAGAGGACATGGTTTCTTATTTTCCATTGAACATGAGGCAGCAGTGCTGAATTCTCTTTTTGTAGGTAAACTGTGGCCACTGGGGGCTACGTTTCTACCCGTGTGGACTGTGAAGCCATTTGGAATTCCTCTACTTTTCGTGGTTTTTCTTGCTGCTGCACTGGGAGTTTGGTATATACTTCACGAAATACAACGAGTTCAACTGGGAGACAGTGCTGGAGGGAGTTCTATCATGTGTGGGGGGTCAGATTCTGCAGGAGAAAGCACCAACCAGGCTTCTAACCCACATAGCATGCCCCCTTGTCCATTGCAACCTGATTCTGAAAATTGCCATGAAATCTCTCCAAATAACAAGATGCCTTTACATATAAGGGTCTGCTGGGTGAACCATGTCAGTCATAAGTCATTTGGAAGTCAATAGCACATCCACAGGGCCCCACCACAAATGTTTATCACACACTTGCACACCACTGCAATCGGCCCACTTCTCAGCAGGCTCCAACTTACTGGCATCTCTGTTCTACACCATTTTAATGAAACCCAGTCAATCAAGGCACTGTCTGGAACACTCATGATCAGCACCAGGGCATCCAAAGGTTTTCAAGTGCCACCTGGTCATGGGAATTTAAAATATTTCATGGTATGTATCTTCTCCTTTTTCAAGGATAAAGGTGTAGGCACTGTGGTTTTCAATTCATTCAGGAACCATTAAGTGTTGAGGAAGCTCATTTCAATGAAAGCTCTGGAGAACTCTCACAGGCAAGGCTTCCCAAAGAGTGGCCTAAAGGTCACATGAAGCCAGGCCCATTGAGTTCTGCAATGTGAGTTCCATGTGTGTTTTGACTCAAAAATAGGGCTGCGAAATTTTTCAGAATAAAATCATATGATACCCTGGCTGAGATTCCCAGTGCTCTGTGGAAAGCCACCCTGGGCCTAGATCTCAGTTTCCAAGGGAGACTCTCATGTGTGGCCTCCTAAAATCCCAACACAATTCATGACAATACTTCTCTGAGTTCATTACCAGAACTCATTTTCTAAGGGGAATCAAACCAGAGTTCAAGCCCAGATGGACACTGTCATCTCTTCCAACTGCCACGCAAATGACCACAATTAAAACCAAAACACTCCTACATGGCCCTCATATTCTTCCACATAGACACTCATCATATCCTATGGCTGGAGTTTTCCATGAGGGGTGCAGCCCAAGACCGTGTCCAAAATAAGCTCCCTTGCTCCTCATTTGGCTAAAGTCAGGGTGGGCTGGACACCCTTCTTGTGAACCAAGAGTGATCAACTATGCCTGCCTTTAATACTGCTCTGCCTCTCCAATTGAGGCCTACTGACTGTCAGTATAGATTCTTTATGTGATTTGGAGTCATTAGAAAACCCAAGCACATATGGGCTAGCCTCTGCAGGGTTTGAAGAGCTCATTTGAACCAAAGGATCCCTATTCTCACTTAATGTATTTCAGGAACCTAAAAGAGGAAGGCAAGAGTCTTCATCCACAATGACTGAACTTTTTGGTATTTTGGTTTTGGATGCAAACCTGGGATCATTCTTTTGATCCATCAGGTGCTGAGAATCTAAGCCACGGCCTCACACAGGGCCAAGATGCTGATTCAGACAAGTCCCTTTCCAAAGCATTAAGCAAAGACCCACAGGTGATGCGATGCCTATTCATTTCCATTTGAAAACTGTTTTCTTCAGGAGGTAAAGACCTTTCTGACATTCAGGGCAACAGAACAATAGGTAAGCAAATGGTAGAAAGCAGGGTACCTCCACTGAGACTTTCCTGGTCACACTGATATCTGAGTTTTCTGAGATACTGGCCATTCCCTTTAGCTATCCAGTATATGGCCATGTCACAGACTTTGGAATTGGTACATATCTTGGACACAAATCCATGAGCCTATTCTGAAGAGTGTCCAGAATTCAGGAAGAAAACAGGGACTTAGGAAGCTAGTAGGTTTTGCCCATCCATAAGGCAAGCCGCACTCCATTCATAAATTGGGCAGGGTGAATGCTGGGAAGCTTTCTACTAGACAGGACACATCCATTGTTGCATTGTCTTTTCTCATGTCTACAATCACAGACACAGTGTGATACACAGATATTGAAACACTCACCTTGTCCAACAACTTACTAGATACAGTTCACTCCAAACCAAACAAACTGAATTTCCTACCTATTCTCAGAACATGAGAAAAAACCTCAAACCCACACTCAAAAAGGCCCCTCCTTCCCCCAAGTAAGTCTGTGACTATCTGAAGTGTCCTCTGACTGGTGGGCCATATTATGTTCCCCTGAAATGGCCTGTACTCTCTCAGATCTGGTTTCCTTGGCCAACTCTGTGAAGTTGTCAGGAAAAGAGCTGAGCCACTACCTGCTTTCTCAGGAAAGGTCCCACTTCAGAGCTCTCCTGGCATTTGGCCATCCTCACATAAGGAGGTACCAAGAAAGACTGACTCTCTCCTTGGTAAATCCAAACATGTGAGCCCACAGCAACTGGGACTGGGACTTCCTCTGGGTGCCTGGCTTCTTAGATACCAACTGCAGAGAGTTCCATCACCAAGGAAATGAGGTATGTCACTTTCTTTGGAATTGAATGGGGTCAAGGCTTTGGCAACCCCTTTGTCTTAACAGTTGCTTCCAATAGTCCTATGAGATGGAGGCTGCCCTACTTCCTGTGACACTTTCACAAGTTAGAATTGTATATAAACCATAGGCACCCAGGAAAAGCTCTCCACACATGCCTGGTTTGGTCCATCTTCTCTACATTAAGAAGAGAGAGGCTTATTCAGACACAACCCTTGATCCTGAAAAGGTTGTTTGCCATGGAAGATGACTTTTGCTCTCTCAGGTCCTTCATAGCTATCTTCTCGAGGGATCAAATCTGCATGGACCTTTGATGTTGTCAGCAGAAGAAAGAACCCCTACATTCCTGTATTGTAAGACGAACTTTGTCCCTGCTCTTCTGTAAAGTTAGATTGAGGGAAGAGTGTATGGTTAGGGTTAATAACATGTTCGATTTGGGTTACAAATCATTCGCAGGATGATAATAGTATTGAGAACCTGCTATATTTATAAGATTATAGAGGTGAAATATAAGTATGAAATCAGAAATCTAGGTAAGGTTTGAAGCCCAGAAGAGCATTAGACCCTTGATTGGGATACTTAGCATTTAATTACGTTCTGCACAGATGTCTCAGGTAAATCGATAATCAATGGCATAGGACCTTATACCTTGGATGTTTGATTTTAGAAGAAAACATTCACTCAAATTGAGATAGTCAGTGGGATTAGGAAGATAGTCGGTAGGTTTAGGAAGAAGAGTGAGTATAGGATTTGGATCAAAAGTTCTGTAGCAATAGGGTTTCGGTTATAGAGTGAATGTAAATGTCAGCACATGTGAAGACTCTGTCAAATTGATGAACTGGGGAAAATATGTAGGAAGGAAATTATCAATAGAGACATTACAAAATGAGGCGATAATAAAGTGAGTGATAGGATTAGACATTTTCAACAGGGTTGAAATTGAATACATAGTCTTAAGAAGAAACAAATATGTAGTCACCAATAGGAATGACATTTGAAAGCATTAGGCAACCTGGACATGCATGTTTTTAGTAATCCATGTTCACTTTCCATTTAGGATTTGGTACAATCATAAGTGTGACCTTTGCATTTTGTACCCGGAAAATTATTGTGATTAAATGTATATGTAGATCATATGATTGACTATTTCTTCCACCATTTCTGGGAGCAATATTTGAAGTCATATAAATTAGTATTTGGGGTACAAAGTGGTGTACCCCATGTCTATGAATATAGAGATAATGCATGAATAGACCATATTGTGAATAAATAATATAACTGGTTCCACTTTAAATAATGGATTGAATTGATATCTGAAAATATATAGGAAATCATATATTGACACACAATCATTCATTCCAATAAGTTATATATCTAATGGTAATCTTAGGGTTATTGTTTATCATGAAGTGTGTGTGAGTTTTGTTTCAAAAGTGGTTATGGAAATCGAAAATGAAGTGTTTGGAAAGAAGTGTCATGAAAAGACCAGTCAAGAATTATGGAGGAATCCATGTGTTCTGAAGCAAGAAGTGATTGAAAGTGAAACAAATGCCTATAAATTTGCCAAATTGGGGATAAAATATATATCCTATGATGTGCATAAACTGATGAAATAGTAACGTACCAGTGTTGAATAAAAATGAACGTCAAAATACACATCATGTCCCATAGGAATCTACTTGCATTGATGTTAAACTGGGTCAGTTACTGTAGAAATATTAGGATTGCGTGCATCATTCACTGAAGTTAGGCTTATTTTTTTTAATTATCATTTATGGTTGTTTAAAACATTACATAGTTCTTGATATATCATATTTCACACTTTGATCCAAGTGGTTTATGAACTCCCATTTTTACCCCGTATACAGATTACGGAATCACATCAGTTACACATCCATTGATTCACATATTGCCATACTAGTTTCTGTTGTATTCTGCTGCCTTTCCTATCCTCTACTATCCCCTCTCCTCTCCCCGCCCCTCTCCCCTTCTCTATCTACCCCCTCTACTTTAATAAATTTCTCCCCCATGTATTATTTTTTCCTTTCCCCTCACTTCCTCTTGTATGTAATTTTGTATAACACTCAGGGTTTCCTTTCAATTCCATGCAATTTCCCTTCTCTCTCCCTTTTCCTTCCACCTCTCACTCATGTTTAATGTTAATCATCTTGTCATGCTCTTCATCCCTACTCTGTTCCTAGTTACTCTCCTTATATCAAAGAAGACATTTGGCATTTGTTTTTTAGGGATTGTGTAGCTTCACTTAGCATAATCTGCTCTACTGCCATCCATTTCCCTGCAAATTCTATGATTTTGTCATTTTTCAATGCAAAGTAATACTCCATTGTGTATAAATGCCACATTTTTTATCCATTCTTCTATTGAAGGGCATCTAAGTTTGTTCCACCGTTTTGCTGTTTTGAATTGTGCTGCTATGAATATCGATGTAGCAGTGTCCCTGTAGCATTGTCTTTTTAGGTCTTTAGGGAATAGACCGAGAATGGAAATAGCTTGGTCAAATGGTGGTTCCATTCCCAGCTTTCCAAGAAATCTCCATACTGCTTTCCAAATCAGCTGCACCAATTTGCAGTCCCAGCAGCAATGTACAAGTGTACCTGTTTCCCCACATCCTTGTCAGCACTTGTTGTTTGACTTCATAATGGCTGCCAATCTTACTGGAGTGAGATGGTATCTTAGGGTGGGTTTGATTTGCATTTCTCTGACTGCTGGAGATGGTGAGCATTTTTTCATGTACTTGTTGATTGATTGTATGTCTTCATCTGAGAAGTGTCTGTTGAGGTCCTTTGCCCATTTCTTGATTGGGTTCTTTGTTATCTTATTGTCTTATTTTTTGAGTTCTTTATATACTCTGGATATAAGGGCTCTATCTGAAGTGTGAGGAGTAAAGAATTCTTCCCAGGATGTAGGCTCCCTATTTACCTCTCTTATTGTATCTTTTGCTGAGAAAAAACTTTTTAGTTTGAGTAAGTCCCATTTGTTGATTCTAGTTATTAACTCTTGTGCTATGGGTGTCCTATTGAGGAATTTGGAGCCTGACCGCACAGTATGTAGATCGTAACCAAATTTTTCTTCTATCATACGCTGTGTCTTTGATTTGATATCAAGCTCCTTGATCCATTTTGTGTTAACTATTGTGCATGGCGAGAGAAAGGGATTTAGTTTCATTTTATTACATATGGATTTCCATTTTCCCAACATCATTTGTTGAAGATGCTATCCTTCCTGCATTGCATGCTTTTAGCCCCTTTATCAAATATAAGATTGTTGTAGTTTTGTGGATTGGTTTCTGTGTCCTCTATTCTCTACCATTCATCCACCCACCTGTTTTGGTACCAGGACCATGCTATTTTTGTTACTATTGCTCTGTAGTATAGTTTGAAGTCTGGTATCACTATATCTCCTGATTCACACTTACTGCTTAGCATTGTTTTTGGTATTTTGGGTCTTTTATTTTTCCATATGAATTTCATGATTGCTTTCTCTATTTCTACATGAAATGCCTTTGGGATTTTGATTGGCATTGCATTAAACCTATAGAGAACTTTTGGTAATATCGCCATTTTGATGAATTTAGTTCTTCCTATCCATGAACAGGGTATATTTTTGCATCTTCTAAGATCTTCTTCTATTTCTCTCTTTAGAGTTCTGTAGTTTTCATTGTATAAGACTTTCACCTCATTTGTAAGGTTGATTTCCAATTTTTTTTAGGATATTGTGAATGGAGTGGTTGTCCTCATTTCCATTTCAGAGGATTTGTCACTGATATACAGAGATGCCTTTGATTTATTCGTGTTGACATCATATCCTGCCATTTGCTGAATTCATATATTAGCTCTATTAGTTTCTTTGTAGACCCTTTTGGGTCTGCTAGGTATAGAATCATGTCATCTGCAATAGTGATAATTTAAGTTCTTATTTTCCTATTTTTATGCCTTTAGTTTCTTTGGTCTGTCTAATTGCTCTAGCCAGTGTTTTGAGAACTATATTGAACAGAAGTGGTGAGAGAGGGTATTCCTGTCTTGTTCCAGATTTTAGAGGGAATGCCTTCAATTTTTCTCCATTCAGAATGATGCTAGCCTGAGGCTTATCATAGATTGCTTTTACAATATTGAGGTATGTTCCTGTTATCTCTAGTTTTTCTAGAGTTTTGAACATAAAGGGATGCTGTACTTTGTGGAATTCTTTTTCTGCACCTATCGAGATGATCATATGGTTCTTATTTTTAAGTCTATTTATGTGGTGAATAACATTTATTGATTTTCATATATTGAACTAGCCTTGCATCCCACAGATGAATCCCACTTGATCAAGGTGCACAATTTTTTTGATATGTTTTTGTATCTGATTCGCCAGAATTTCATTGAGGAATTTTGCATTTAGGTTTATTAGAGATATTGGTCTGTAGTTTTCTTTCTTTGAACTGTCCTTGTGTGGTGTAGGAATCAGGGTGACATTGGCCTCGTCGAATGAATTTGGAAGGTCTCCCTCTTTTTCAATTTCCTTAAATTGCTTGAAAAGTATTGGTATTAGTTCATATTTAAAGGTTTTTGTAAAACTCTGCTGTATACCCATATGGTCCTGGGCTTTTGTTAGTTGGTAGTATTTGGATGGTTTCTTCTATTTCCTCAATTGATATTGGTCTGTTTAGGTTGTCTATATCGTCCTGAATCATTCTGGTCAGATCATACGACATAAGAAATTTTTCGATGCCTTCACTATCTACTATTATATTGGAGTATAAGAATTCAAAATAATTACTGATTATCTTCTGTATTTCTGAAATATCTGTTGTGATATTGCCTTTTTCATCCCGTATACTAGTAATTTGAGTTCTCTCTCTTCTTCTCTTCGTTAGCATGGCTAAGGGTCTGTCGATTTTATTTATTTTTTCAAAGAACCATCTTTTAGTTTTGTCAATTTTTTCAATTGTTTCTTTTGTTTCGATTTCATTAATTTCAGCTTTGATTTTAATTATATCTTACCTTCTACTTCTTTTTCTGTTGTTTTCCTCTTCTTTTTCTAGGATTCTGAGATGAGGTATGAGATCATTTATTTGTTGGTTTTTTAAATTTTTTAAGGAATGAAATCCAAGCAATGAATTTTTCTCTTAGAACTGCTTTCAATGTGTCCCATAGATTCCGATATGTTGTGCCTGTGTTTTCATTTATCTCTAAGAATTTTTTAATTTCCTCCCTGATGTCTTCTCTAACCCATTGATCATTTAGTAACCTATTGTTCAATCTCCATGTGATGCATGATTTTTCCTTCTTTCTTTTATCATTGATTTTTAGTTTCATTCCATTATGATCAGATAAGAAGCATGGTATTATCTCTACTCCTTTATATTGTCTAAGAGTTGCCCTGTGACATAATGTATGATCTATTTTTGAGAAGGATTCATGTGCTGCTGTGGAAAAATGTAACTGCTTGATGTTGGGTGGTATATTCTATATATGTCAATTAAGTCTAGGTTATTAATTGTGTTATTGAGTTCTATAGATTCCTATTTCAAATTTTGTTTGGAAGACCTGTCCAGTGGTGAGAGAGGTGTGTTGAAGTCTCCCATGATTATTGTATGGTGGTCTATTAGACTCTTGAACTTGAGAAAAGTTTGTTTGACGAACATAGCTGAACCATTGTTTGGGGCATATATATTTAGGACTGTTATGTCTTGTTGGTGTATTGTTCTCTTGAGTAGTATGTAGTGTCCCTCTTTATACCTTTTGATTAACTTTGGCTTGAAATCTATTTTATTTGATATGAGTATGGACACTCCTGCTTGCTTCTGAAGTCCATATGAGTGATATGATTTTTCCCAACCTTTCACCTTCAGTCTATGTATGTCTTTTCCTAACAAACGCGTCTCCTGTAGGCAGCATATTTTTGGGTCTTCTTTTGTGATTTATTCTACTAACCTGTGTCTCTTAATTGATGAGTTTAAGCAATTAACATTTACGATTATTATTGAGATAAGGGTTGTTCTTCCAGCCATATTTGTTTATTTATGTTATTAAACATGGATTGTTTTTCTCTTTGATTATTTCCCCTCTTTAATGTCCTACCTCCCACTGTTGGTTTTCATTGTTATTTTCCATTTTCTCTTCCTGTAATATTTTGCCGAGGATGTTTTGAAGAGATGGTTTTCTACCTACAAATTCTTTTAACTTTTGTTTATCATGGAAGGTTATAGTTTCATCTTCCATCATGAAGCTTAATTTCGCTGGATACACAATTCTTGGTTGGAACCCATTTTCTTTCAGTGTTTGAAAAATGTTATTCAAGGATTTTCTAGCTTTCAGAGTCTGTGTTGAAAGATCAGCTGTTATCCTGATTGGTTTACCCCTAAATGTAGTCTGCTTCCTTTCTCTTGTAGCTTTTAAAATTCTCTCCTTATTCTGTACGTTGGGCATCTTCATCATAATGTGTCTAGGTGTGGATCTCTTATCATTTTGCACATTCGGCATCCTGTAGGCTTCTAGGACTTGGGAGTCTGTCTCATTCTTCAAGTCTGGGAAGTTTTCTTATATTATTTCATTGAATACATTGCTCATTCCTCTGGTTTGGACCTCTATACCTTCCTGTATCCCAATGACTCTTAAATTTGTTCTCCTTATGTTTTCCGATATTTCTTGGACGTTCTGTTTATGGTTTCTTAACAGTCTTGCTGAGCTGTCTATGTTCTTTTCAAGTTGAAATACTTTGTCTTCATTGTCTGATGTTCTATCTTCTAAGTGTTCTAGTCTGCTGGTAGTATTCTCAATTGAGTTTTTAAGTTGGTTGATTGCTTCCGGCATTTCTAGGATTTCTGTTTGTTATTCTTTACAACCTCTATCTCCCTGTATAGTTGATCTTTTGCTTCTTGAATTTGTTTATGTAATTCATTGTCAAAGTGATCTTTCATTGTCTGATTTTGCTGCCTAATGTCTTTTTTGAGTCTCCAGATCATCTGAAGCATGTATATCCTGATTTCTTTATCTGACATTCCATCTGCTGCAGCTATTACCTCTTCGAAAATTGTGTTGACCTGCATTGCTTGTGGTTCTTTTTTCCTTGTCTTATCATACTGCTCGCATTTCTTTCTGCTTGGTGAAACTGTTGTGATTTTGAAATTTTCCCCCTATATATTTATATTGCTCTTGTATAGTTGAAAAGTCTCCCTTGCAGGAGTGGGGGGCTGTGCTGCTCCTCCAATTGGGGTGATCTGTCTACCACGCTGATGGGCCGCTGGGCTTGTTCCCCTGATCGGTCACAGGTCTGCCTACCATGCAGGCGCGGGAGGTAGCTCTGCTCTTCCCATTCTCCAATTGGTGTGATGTGTCTACCATGCCCGTGGACCCCTGGGGTGTTCTGCCGATCGGTCGCAGGTCTGCCTACCTTGCGGGAATGGGCGACGGACCTGCTCTGCACCTACTCCAAATGGGGTGAAGTGTCTGCCATGCCGGCAGGCCGCTGGGCCTCTTCTGCCGGTCTGGTGCAGGTCTGCCTACATTGCGGGTGTGGGTGGTGGCTCTGCTCTGCCCCAACTCCAATTGGGGTGTCGTGACTACCATGCTGGCAGATTGCTGGGCCTGTTCCGGGCGCTTGCGAAGGCTCTGCTCTGCCCCTACTCCTATTGATGTGACGTGACTACCATGCCAGTGGGGCACTGGGATTGTACCAGTCACGGGAGAAGGCTCTGCTCTGCAACTACTCCAATTTGGGTGAAGAGACTACCATGCAGGTGTGTCGCTGGGCCTGTTCCGGGTGCGGGCAGCGGCTCTGCTCTGCCCCTCTGGCTTGATGACAAAATGAGAGAGACTCAGGTGTTTGTGACTCACTTTCTTTACCAGGAGACCAACTGTTTCTGTCACCGCTGGTATCAATGAAGTTATCTCCTCCGCTGCTTTCTGATGACATCAGATCTCGGCCATGTTGGTATCCCATGTGAAAGGCAGCATTTCGTTCCCTTTGCTGGGTGACCAAAGCAATGGGTGAGTCCGGACCGGACCTCACAAGCCCCGTCACAATCCTGTTGCCACTTCCTATCAAGGCTCGGTTGATATTTACGTCCACAGTATTCAGCAAGACATGGACCGGGAAGCAGTTTCCATAGGTTCTTTAGCCCTGGGCCAGATCAGTTCCAGGAGGTGGAATTTGGACACTCTGGGCTCGGTGTATCTTCTAATAGGAGCAGGCTCCAAGACGCAGTTTCTGCGGGTTTTTTAACACTGAGCCTGAGTAATTTGTCTGTGAGACAAAGGTGAATGGCATCCTGAAATTACCTGTTCTATATCTGAATGAGCTGTGATTAGTCGAAAATAGGGATGGTGACGTCAGCTCTCCAAGATGGAGGCCGCTGGTTTCCTCTGTGGTCTGACCGGTGTAGAGAACCGAATTGGACCGCATCCTTCCCCGTCTCAAACCCAGAATTCAGCACTGAGCACAGTGATTGCATAGCTGGCAGGATCCAACAGAATCCGCACCGCTGTATATTTGCGTTGCTATCTCATCGTTTCCCAGCGTACGCCACAGACTCTAACCACGTGGCGATTTGCTGAATAAGCAGCATGACCCTCCGTGCAGAAAAATCACTCGCGTTTGAGCCCCCGTAGCTGATCCTTGTGAGAGGGAAATATGTCCACTAGGTTTTGGAGCACCCCAATTTTGCTGGAAATTCCTAACAAGATAGATTTTAGCTATTCTAACTCGTCATTCTCCCGCACATTGAGGCGGTACATGCGGGTGATGCACTCCCTTCGCCACCATCATATGATCCCCCGAAGTTAGTTTTCAGTACTAGGAAACAAATATGTATTTCAGGTGGATGAATATTTCTGAGAATAATCTTGTTAAAAGTTGATAATAAATCCACATACATGAATATGAATGAATTTAGGGAGTGTATAATAAGAAAAATATACTTCATATTTGAAAAATCTGAAGAGTGAATATATATATACACCCAAACACACAGAGAGACATTAAAAAGTAGCATTATGTAAGCCAATTGAAATTCACCATGAAATATATGTCATCCACAGATCCGAAAATATTAATTTTAATGAACATGGATTTATGTTGTTCAACTAAGAAGCTCACCCATATGTTGAATTTTCAGTTCCAACAGCGTTTATTAGGAGTAATCTCTTCTCATAATTTGTATCTGCCAAGCCAGCCACCTCACAAAATGTACGAGTGATACCAGGTAGAATTCCATATGTGCATATAAAAATACATTTGATAAATAGGCTACAGAGAAAGGGAGACAGTTATTCACATATTTGTAAACTTTTAAAACACATGAAGAACTATTTCAATTAATATTCACTAGATTTATAACACCTACCATTTATCATACGAAAGGCAAGTCCAACTATACACCATGCCTCCTGTGAACCTCTTGTATTTCTATTCTGTTTGGGTTATTTTTCTCCATCATGTTAGGATTAGAAGTCAAAGTCTAGTAGGGTATGTGTTAGTGTCAGGGATTCAGTATTTCGAATGGAAAATTGGAAAATGTATCCAATGTGTATGCAAATATGTGCTACACAAAAATCTTCCCACTCTCATTCAGAACAATGCCTTGACATTACCTTCACCCCACATAAGACAAAATTAGATGAGAAGAGTTAGAAAATATGCGAATACATATGTGGAATGGAAAATGCTCAGGAGTCCACAAATTTGGAGGTGATAGAGGATTTTCCAAAATTAAGGGACAGGGTAAACACTCCACAAACATGAAGTTCTGCCAGCCTAACATCTGGAGAAACTGCCTCTGAGGTTGGGCAATGAAATATATGCTGTTGTCAGGAGTATTAGCTTCATTTGTAGTGAGACCATCAAAGCTGGGTCTTCATCTATGTGACCTTGATGCCATGAGGCAGCAATACTGAATTTTCTATTTGTAGGTAAGCTGAGGCCACTGGGGTATAGGTGTCTCCCCATGTGGACTGTAAATCGATTTGGTAATCCTCCAATTTTTGTGGTGTTTCTTTCTGCTGCACTGGGAGTTTGGTATTTGCTTCATGAAATACATGGAGTTCAACTCGAACACAATGCTGAAGTGAGTTCTTTCAAGTGTGGTGGGTCAGGTTCTGAAGGAGAATGCACCGAACAGGCTTCTATCCCACATAGCTTTTTCCATTGACCATAGCAAGCTGATTCTTAACATTGCCCTGAAACCTCTCCATATAAAAATATGCTTTTACATATAAGGGCCTACTGGCTGCAAAATGTCAGTCACAATCCTTTTGGAAGCCAATGAAAGATCCACATGGCCCCACCACAGATGTTTTATCAACACCTGCAAACCACTGCTCTAGGACAACTACTCAACAGGCTCCAACTAATTGGCATCTCTGTTCTATACCATTTTCATGAAACCCAGTCAATCAATGCACTGTCTTGTATACTCATGATCAGCAACAGGACATCCAAATGTTCTCCAGTGCCACCCAGTCATGGGATTTTCAAAAATTTTATGGTATTAATCTTGCAAATTTTCAATGATGAAGTTGGAGGCACTGTGGGTTTCAATTAATTCAGGAACCATTAAATGGTGAGGAAGCTCATTTCAATGAAAACTCTGGAGAATTCTCACAGGCAAGGCTTCCCAAAGAGAGGCCAAAAGGTCACATAAAGCCATTCACATTGAGGTCTACAATGTGAGGTCCATGTGTGTTTTGACTCTCAAATATGGCTGCCAAGTCTTTCAGAATGAAATCATGTGATATCCTGGCTGAGATTCCCTGTGCTCTGTGGAAAGTCAACTTGGGCCTAGATGTCACTTTCCAAGGGCAACTCTCATGCATGGCAATCTAAAATCCCAACAAAATTCACGGCAATACTTCTCTGAGATCAGTTACAGAACTCAGTCTCTAAGGGAATTAACACCAGAGTTGAAGCCCAGGTGGACCCAGTCATCTCTTCCAACCGCCATACAAATGTCCACAATTAAAACAAAAACACTCCCACATGGCCCTTATCTTCTTCCATATAGATACTCATCACAACCTCTGGCTGGAGGTTTCCATGAGGGGCACAGCCACCATCAGTTTCCAAAATAAGCTCCCTGCCCCTCATTTGCCTAAATCAGTGTGGCCTGGACACCCTTCCTGTGAACAAGGAGTGATCAAATAGGCCTACCATTAATACTTCTTGGATTCTCCAACTTCAGGCCTACTGACTTTGGGGTTTAGATTCTTTATGTGAATTGGAGTCATGAGAAAAAAACAAGCACCTATGGGCTAGCCTCTGCAGGGCTTTGAAGAACTCATTTGACCCAAAGGATCCCTATTCTCAATTGATGGATGTCAGGAACCTAACAGAGGACGGCAAGAGAGTTCATCAACAATGACTGATCTTTTTGCCATTTTGGTTTTGGATGCACACATGGGATCTATCCTTAGATCCATCAGGTGCTGAGAATCTAAGCCACAGCCTCACACAGAGCCAAGAGGCTGATTCAGACATATCCCTTTCCAAAGCAATTAAGCAAAGAGCCACAGGTGATGCCCATTCATTTCCATTTGAAAACTGTTTTCTTCAGGCTTCACAAAGTGGTGGCTGGAGGCAAAGAACTTCCTGACATTCAGGGCAACAGAACAATAGGTAAGCAAAAGTACCAAAGCAGGGTTTCTCCACAGAGACTTTCCTGGTCAACTGATATCTGATTTTTCTGAGATGCTCCCATTCCCTTCAGCTATCCAGTACATGGCCGTGTCACAGATTTTGGAGTTGGTACAAATCTTGGACACAAAACCATGATACACTTCTGGAGAGTGGCCAGAATTGAGGGAGAAAACAGGAAATTAGGAAGCTAGTAGGTGTTGCCCATTCATAAGGCAAGCCACAGTCCACTCATAAATTGGGCAGTATGAATGCTGGAAAGCTTTCTACTAGACAGGACACATCCATTGATGCATTCTCTTTTCTAATGTCTACAACTATGGACACAGTGGGATACACAGGCATAGGAACACTCTCCTTGTCACAGGACTTACTAGAAATAGTCCTCTCCAAAGCAAACAAACCGCCTTTCCAACCTATTCTCAGAACATGAGACAAAACCACAATATCACACCCACACCCACAAAGGCACCTCCTTCCCCCAAGTAGGTCTGTGAATCTCCGGAGTGTCCTCTGACTTGTGGGCCATACTATGTTCCCCCGAAATGGGCTGTTCTATGTCAGACCTTGTCTCCTTTCCAAACAATGTAAAGTTGTCAGGTGCCAGTGGTGAGACACTACCTGCTTTTGGAAGAATAGCCCCTCTTCAGAGGTTTCTTGGCATTTGGCCATCCTCATATCTGTAGGTACCAAGAAAGACTGACCCTGTCCTTGGTAAATCCAAACATATGAGACCACTGGGACTGGGACAGGGACTGTCTCTGGGTGCCTGGCTTTCTGGATCCCAAGTTCAGAGAGTTCCATCACCAAAGAAGTGAGTTGAGATCACTTCCTTCAGGATCTGAATGATGTCACTGCCTTGGCAACCATTTTGTCCTAACAGTTGCTTCCAAATGACCCATGAGTTAGAGGCTGCCCTGATTTTCCTGTGACACTTTCACAAGTTAGAATGTTATATCAACCATAAGCACCCGGGAAGAGCTCTCCACACAGGACTGGTTTGGTCCGTCTCTATACATTAAGAAGAGAGAGACTGATTCAGACACAATACTTCAATCTGACTAAGATGATTGCCGTGGCAGATGACTTTTGCTTTCTGAGCTCTTTAATAGCTGCCTTCATCTTCACCGGGGATCATTTCTGCATGAACATTTGAGGTTCTCAGCAGGTTGAAGATGCCCTACATTCCTGTATTTTAAGACCAACTCTGTCCCTGCTCATCTGTAAAGTTAGTGTATGGTTAGGTTTAATAATATGTTCGATTTGGGTTAGGAATCATTCTGCGGGATGAATAATGGGATTGGGAACCTGCGATATTTATAAGAATATATAGGTGAAATATATATATGTAAACGGAAATCTAAGATTGAAGCCCAGAGGGCATTGGGCCCTTGATTGGGATACTTAGTGTTGAATTACGTTCTGTATAATTGTCTCAGTAAAATCGATGTACAATAGCATAGGACCTTGTACCTTCGATGATTGAATGTAGAAGAGAATATCCAGTCAAAAAGGGATAGTTGGTAGGATTAGGAAGATAGTGGATAGGTTTAGGAAGAAGAGTGAGTATATGATTTGGAATAAAACACTTATTTAGCAATAGGGTTTGGTTTAGAGAGTGAATGTAAATGTCAGCACATGTGAAGAGTCAGTCACAATTATGAACTGGGGAAAATATGTAGGAAAGCAGGTATCAATAGAGACACTATGAAATCAGGCAAAGTATAAAGTGAGTGATATGATTAGACATTTTCAACAGGATTGAATTTGAATATTTAATCATAGGAAGAAACAAATATGTCGTCACCAATGGGATTGGCATTTGAGAGCATTAGGCAACCTGGACATGGATGTTATTAGTTATCCATGTTCACTTTCCTTTTAGGCTTTGGTACAATCATAAGTGTGGCCTTTACATTTTTTTTGTTCAGAATATTACTGTGATAAAATGTATATGTAGATCAGGTGACATGAGTATTTCTTTCACCATTTCTGGGAGCAATATTTTGAAGATGTACACATTAGTATTAGGGGTACAAAGAGGTCTATCCTGTGTCAATGAATATAGAGATAATGCATGAATAGACCATACTATGAATAAACAATGTAACTGGTTCCACTTTAAATAATAGATTGAATTGATATCTGAAAATATATAAGAAATCTTATATTTATATACAATCATTCATTCCAAACAGTTATACATCTAATGGTAATATTAGGATTATGGTTTATCATGAAGGGTGTTTGAGTTTTGCTTTATAAGTGATGATGTTAAACGAAAATAATGTGTTTGGAAAGAAGCCTCATGAAAAGACCAGTCAAGAAACATGGAGGAATACATGTGTTCTGAATCAGGAAGTGATTGATTGTGAAACAAATGCCTATAAATTTTCTAACTTGTGAATAAAATATATATCCAATGATGTGCATAAAATGAAGACATAGTAACGTACAAGTGTTGAATAAAAATGAAAGTCAAAATACACATTATGTCCCCTAGAAATCTACTTGCATTGTTGTTAAACTGGCTCAGTAACTGTAGAAATATTGGGGTTTGTAAGCTCCATTCACTGAATTTAGTTTTCAGTACTAGGAAACAAATATCTATTTCAGGTGGATGATTATTTCTGAGAATAATCTTGTGGAAAGTTGATTATAAATCCATATATATGAATATGAATGTATTTAGGGAGTGTATAATAAGACACATATATTTCATATTTTGAAAAATCTGGAGAGTGTATATATATATATATATATATATATATATATATATATATATATACACGCACATGCACAGATACTAAAAAGTAGCAATACAGGAGATCCAACATGAAGGCAGGCATGGAGAAATCAAGTCTCTGTCCTCTTCAGCCGCGCAGGCATAGGGAGTCGTAAACTCTCTAAATGCTGTTTGCTCAGAATCACTAGGCAATGTTGACCTGATGTTGATCTGGGGCAAACAGTCTGGGCCCCTCAGAACACACACAGAGCCCGGATCGGCTGCATTCACGCTCAGATTCGCCTGCTTCTTTTGACTCAGCACTAACATTCCCACTGAAATAACTGGTCGGCATTTCTGAATTTACAGAGGTAAAAGTAAACTAAGCCTTCATAGGCAGTGGCCACAGGATTGAAATTGGGCTTGGGAGAGAGAGTCAGGACCCACCCGTTGCATTGGTCACCCGGCAAAGGGAACGAACGGTCACCATTTGGATGGGATACCACCATGGCAGAGAACTGACGTCACTGGCGGAGGAGATAACTTCATTGAAACCAGCGCAACAAGTGTGTAATTCCCTACCCATCTCTCTCCACACAGCGGGAAAACTTTAAGGGCCCCTCCCAGCTCTCCCGTGAGCGCGATAGCCAGACCTAGGGAATCAGGAGTGGCTCGGGACTCGCGACACAGAATTCCTGGCTACCGCTCCCACCAGGGCTGACAACTGAGGTCTATTACACAACCTACCGGTGGCATGGCTCCCAGAGGGCAATCAAATTCCCTGGGGGTTCTCAGCCCCAAGCTCTACAAACATAGGATCTGAGGGAGGCAAACAGGGAGAGTGTGCCCAGGCGTTCATGAAAACAGGCCTACCAGGAGCAGAGTCCTGACATGTAACCAGTATTGTGGTGAGCGTCACAGGTGAGCGGGGCATGGTTTGAGGAAGCACAAGAGAAAGCCTTAGGCACTCAGGATAGGAGACATGCCCAGTCTGGGAGAAAGAGCTGCTGCACAGTGATTGGTTAACACTTATTGAGAGGAGAAGCTTGGCCCAGTGCGCACAGCTCCACCTACTGGAAGAGAAGTTAATTGAACACTATGACTGCATGTATTATTATTATAATTTTTTCTTTTTCATTCATTTTCATTTTTTCTTTGTTGTTGTTCTTTAATTTTTTAAAATGTTTTTATTTTTTAAGTTTTTATTTTTTTTATTATTATTATTATTATTTTAAATTTTCATTTTCATTTTTTAAATTATCATTATTATTTTTAAAAAAAACTTTTTTTTCTTTATTTATTTTCTATTTTTTTCTTTTGACTTTTCATTTCCATTCAATTTTCTTATTTCCCCTTCCTGAATTCTACGTGCCTACTCTCATTCTCTTGAATGACATCTTCCCTTCCTGTCTAATATCTTTCCTCCCAAGCATCAAATAAATTTATAAGAGTAAGCAGTAACTCAGCACTCAAACAGAACAAGAAGAAACATGAGCACCATAAAAAAACAAGGAAGAAAAGGAGTACAAACAATGAAGGACAGCCTAAATATTCAGGAGGACCTAGAGTCATCAGAAAAATGGTCATATAAAGAACTCAAGGAATACCTTAGACAGATGGAATGGAACCTTAAATAGGATATGAGACAGCAAATCCAGACTGTGAAAGAACACATTGAAAAAGAATTACACAAACAGATAAAAGAAGAAGTTAAGCATCTTTATCAGGATATAGAGATTATAAAAAAATCAAACAATAATTCTAGAAATGAAGGAAATGATAAACCAAATTAAAAACTCAATTGAGAGTATCACTAACAGAGTGGAGCAAGTAGAAGACAGAATGTCAGATAATGAAGACAAAATATATCATCTTGAAAAAAGTCTAGCCAACAAAGAAATGCTGGAAAAAAATCATGAGAAAAACATCTAAGAGATGTGGGAAAACATTAAAAAAACAAACTTATAAGTCATTTGGATAGAGGAAGGTACAGAGATTCAAACCAAGGGAATGAGTAACCTGCTGAATGAAATAATTATAGAAAACTTTCCAGAAATAAAAATGGAAACGGATAAACAAATTCTAGATGCTTACAGGACACCGAGCACACAAAATCACAGTAGACCAATGCCAAGACACATTGTTATGAAGATATCAAATATACAGAACAAAGAGAAAATATTAAAAGCTACAAGAGAAAGGAGGCAGATTACAATCAGGGGTAAACCAAAAAGGTTAACAACGGATTTTTCATCACAGACACTGAAAGTGAGAAGATCCTGGAAGAACATATTTCAAACACTGAAAGACAATGGATGCCAACCAAGAATTCTGTATCCAGCAAAATTAAGTTTCAGGTAAGACAATGAAATAAAAATATTTCATGATGAACAAAAGCTAAAAGAATTTGCAGCCAGAAAACCAGCATTGCAAAACATATTGAGCAAAACACTACACAAGGAAGAAATGAAAATCAACAATGAAAACCATCAGTGGGAAGTGCCTCAGTAATAACAGAGGGCGGGGGAAAAGCTAATCAGGAAGAAACAAACTAAATTTAAAAAAAAAAAAGATTAATAATCAAACATGGGTGGCAGTACAAAGCATGTATCAACAGTAACTGTAAACGTTAATGGCTTAAACTCTCCAATAAAGTGGCATAGGCTTGTAACTTCGATTAAAAAATACAAATCCAACAATATGTTGCCTCCAGGAGACACATCTGAATAGAAAAGACATATACAGGCTGAAGGTGAAAGGTTGGGAAAATTTATACCATGCACACGGTCCTCGTAAGTAAGCAGGGGTCGCCATCCTCATATCGAATAAAATCGACCTCAAGACTAATTTAATCAAAACGGATAAGGAAGGAAATTATATACTGTTAAAAGGAACCATTCACCAACAAGACATAACAATTCTCAATATTTACGCAGCAAATAATGGTGCTGCGACGTTCATAAAACAAATTCTTCTCAAGTTCAAAAATCAAATAGACCACAAAACAATAATTATGGTTGACTTCAATTCACCTCTCTCACCATTGGTGAGATCCTCCAAACAAAAGTTGAATAAAGAAATTATAGAACTCAATATCACAATCAATACCCTAGAATTAACTGACATATATAGAATATATCAACCATCATCAAGTGAATATACTTTTTTCTCAGCAGCACATGGATTATTCTCAAAAATAGACTATATATTATGCCATAGGGCAACCCTCAGTAAATATAAAGGGGTGGAGATAATACCGTGCATTTTTTTCTGATCATAATGGAATGAAAGTGGAAACCAATGATGAAAGAAGGAAGGAAAAATCCTACATCACATGGAAAATGAACAATATGTTACTGAATAATCAATGAGTTACAGAAGACATAATGGAGGAAATTAAAAAATTCTTAGAGATAAATGAAAATACAGACACAACATATCAGATTCTATAGGAAACAATAAAAAAAGTTTTAAGAGAGAAATTCATCGCCTGGAGGTCATTCCTCAAAAAAGAAAAAAACAACAAATAAATGAGCTCTCACTTCATCTCAAAGTCCTAGAAAAGGAAGAGCAAAACAACAGCAAATGTAGCAGAAGGCAAGAAATAATTAAAATCAGAGCGGAAATCAATGAAATAGAAACAAAAGAAACTATTGAAAAAATTAACAAAACTAAAAGTTGGTTCTTCGAAAAAATAAATAAGATTGACAGACCCTTAGCCATGCTAACGAAGAGAAGAAGAGAGAGAACTCAAATTACTAACATATGGGATGAAAAAGGCAATATCACAACAGATGCTACATAAATACAGAAGACAATTAGAAATTATTTTGAAAACCAATATTCCAATAAAATAGAAAATAGTGAAGACATCGATAAATTTCTTAAGTCATATGATTTGCCCAGACTGAGTCAGGAGGATACACAAAATTTAAACAGACCAATATCAATGGATGAAATAGAAGAAGCAATCAAAAGACTACCAACCAAGAAAAGCCCAGGACCGAATGGGTATACAGCGGAGTTTTGGAAAACCTTTAAAGAAGAATTAATACCAATACTTTTCAAGTTATTCAGGAAACAGAAAAACAGGGAGCTCTGCCAAATTCATTCTATGAGGCCAATATCACCCTGATTCTTAAACCAGACAAAGACACCTCAAAGAAAGAAAACTACAGACCAATATCTCTGATGAACCTGGATGCAAAAATCCTCAATAGAATTCTAACGAATCGAATACAAAGGCGCATCAAAAAAATTGTGCACCATGATTAACTAGGATTCATCCCTGAGATGCAAGGAGGGTTCAATATATGGAAATCAAAAAATGTTATTCACAAAATCAATAGACTTAAAGATAAGAACCATATGATCATCTCGATAGACGCAGAAAAAGCATTCGACAAAGTAGAGCATTCCTTTATGTTCAAAACATTTTAAAAACTAGGGATAACAGGAACTTACCTCGACATTGTAAAAGCTATCTATGTTAAGCCTCAGGCTAGCATCATTCTGAATGGAGAAAAATTGAAGGAATTTCCTTTAAAATCTGGAACAAGACAGGGATTTCCTCTATCACCACTTCTATTCAATATAGTTCTCGAAAAACTGGCCAGAGCAATTAGACAGATGAAAGACATTAAAGGCATAAAAATAGGAAAAGAAGAACTTAAATTATCAATATTTGCAGATGACATGATTCTATACATAGAAGAACCAAAAGGGTCTACAGAAAAAACTACTAGAACTAATAAATGAATTCAGCAATGTGGCAGGATATAAAATCAGCATGCATAAATCAAAGGCATTTCTGTATATCAGCGACAAATCTTCTGAAACGAAAATGAGGAAAAACACTGCATTCACAATATCCTCAAAAAAAAAAAATAAAATAATTGGGAATCAACCTAACAAAAGAGTTGAAAGATTTATACAATGCAAATTACAAAACCCTAAAAAGAGAAGTAGAATATGATCTTAGAAGATGGGAAAATATACCCTGTTCATGGATAGGCAGAACTAACACCATCAAAATGGCGATATTACCAAAAGTTCTCTATAGGTTTAATGCAATGCCAATCAAAATCCCAAAGGAATTTTTTGTAGAAATAGATAAAGCATTCATGAAATTCATATGGAAAAATAAAAGACCCAGAATAGCAAAAGCAATTCTAAACAGGAAGTGTGAATCAGCAGTATAGCGATATGAGATTTCAAACTATGTTACAGAACAATAATAACAAAAACAGCATGGTACTGGTACCAAAACAGGCGGGTGGACCAATGGTACAGAATGGAGGACACAGAAACTAATCCAAAAAGCTATAACTATTTATATTTGATAAAGGAGCTAAAAGCATGCAATGAAGGAAGGATTGCATCTTCAAAAATGGTGTTGGGAAAACTGTAAATCCATATGCAACGAAATGAAACTGAATCCCCTCCTCTCGCCATGCACAAAAGTTAACTCAAAGTGGATCAAGAAGCTAGATATCAAATCAGAGACTCTGCGTCTGATAGAAGAAAAAATTTTCTCCGATCTACATATTGTGTGGTCAGGCTCCAAATTCCTTAATAGGAAACCCATAGCACAAGAGTTAATAACAAGAATCAACAAATGGGACTTACTTAAACTGAAAAGTTTTTTTTTTTTTTTTCAGCAAGAGAAACAATAAGAGAGGTAAATATGGAGCCTACATCATGGAAACAAATTTTTACTCATCACACTTCAGATGCAGCCCTAATATCCAGAGTATACAAAGTATACAAAGAACTCAAAAAATTAGACAATAAGATAACAAACAACCCAATGGGCCAAGGACCTGAACAGACACTTATCAGAGGAGGACATACAATCAATCAACAAGTACATGAAAAAATGCTCTCCATTTTTAGCAGTCAGAGAAATGTAAATCAAAACCACCCTAAAATAACATCTCAATCCAGTGAGATTGGCAACCATCATGAAGTCAAACAACAACAAGTGCTGGCTAGGATGTGGGGAAAAGGGTACTCTTGTACATTGCTGTTGGGACTGAAACTGGTGCGGCCAATTTGGAAAGCAGTATGGAGATTCCTGGGAAAGCTGGGAATGGAAGCACCATTTGACCCAGCTATTGCCCTTCTCGGACTATTCCCTGAAGACCTTAAAAGAGTGAACTACAGGGATACTGCCACATCGATGTTCATAGCAGCACAATTCACAACTGCTACACTGTGGAACCAACCCAGATGCTCTTCAATAGATGAATGGATTTAAAAAAATGTGTCTTTTATATACTATGGAAGATTACGCAGCACTAAAAAATGACAAAATCATGGAATTTGCAGGGAAATGCATTTCACTAGAGCAGATTATGCTTAGTGAAGCTAGCCAATCCCTAAAAAACAAAGACCAAATGTCTTCTTTGATATAATGAGAGCAACTAAGAACAGAACAGGGAGGAAGAGCATGAAGAAAAGATTAACATTAAGCAGAGACATGAGGTGGGAGGCAAAGGGAGAGAAAAGGATAATTGCATGGTAATGGATTATTATAATTATTATTATTATAGTTACACAAAATTACATATAAGAGGTTGTGAGTGGAATGTGAAAATAAACAAGGAGAGAAATGAATTACAGTAGGTAGGGTAGAGAGAGAAGATGGGAAGGGAGGGGAGGTGGGATAGTAGAGTATAGGAAAGGTAGCAGAATACAACAGTAACTAATAGGGCATTATGTAAAAATATGGATGTGTAACCGATGTGATTCTGCAATATGTATTTGGAGTAAAAATGGGAGTTCATAACCCACTTGAATCTAATGTATGAAATATGATATGTCAAGAGCTTTGTAATATTTTGAGCAACCAATAAAAGAAAAAAATAGCAATATATATGCCAATCGAAATTCATCATGAAATATATATGATCCACAGATCAAAAAATATTCATTTTACTGAACATGGATTTATGTATAATGTTATTCAACTAGGAAGCTCACCCATAGGTTGAATTTTCAGTTCCAACAGTGTTTAGGAGGAGTGATCTCTTCTCAAAATTTGCATCGGCCAATTCAGCCACCTCACAAGTATGTACGTGTGATATCATGTAGGATTCTATATGTGCATATAAAAATACATGTGCTGAATAGGCTACAGAGAAAGGGAGACAGGGATTCACATATTTGTTAATTTTAAAAACACATGTAGAACTATTTCAACAAAAAATTGACTAGATTTATAACTCCTACATTATATAATGCAAAAGGCAATTCCAACAATACACCATGCCTCCTCTGAACTGCTTGTATTTCTATTCATTTTGGGTTATTTTTCACCACCATATTAGGATTATAAGTAAGAGTCCAGTAGGATATGGGTTAGAGTCAGGGATTCAGTATTTCAAATAGAAAATTGGAAAATGAATTCAATGTGTATGTAAACATGTGCTACACAAAAATCTTCCCACTCACATCCAGAACAATGCCTTGACATTATCTTCGCCCCAAGTAAGAAACACTTAGAGTAGAAAAGTGTGAAAATCTATAAATACATATGTGGAATGGAATATGCTTGGGAGTTCACGACCTTGGAGGTGGTAGAGGAGTTTCCAACAGTAAAGGACAGGGTAAACACTCCACAAACAAGGAGCTCTGCTGGCCTAAGACTTCTTGGGAAACTACCTCTGAGGTTGGGCACTTGAAACATATGTTGTTGTCATGAGCTTTAGCTTCCTTTGTAGAGAGACCATCTAAGCTGGGTCTGCATCTATGTGACCTGGAAGACATGGTTTCTTATATTCCAATAAACATGAGGCAGCAGTGCTCAATTCTCTCTTTGTAGGTAATCTGTGGCCACTGGAGGCTAAGGTCTCCTGGTGGGGACTGTGAACACATTTGGTCATCCTCCAATTTTTGTGGTGTTTCTTGCTGCTGCACTGGGAATTTGGTACTTGCTTCACAAAATATAAGGAGTTCATCTGGGATACAGTGCTGGAGGGAGTTCTGTCACGTGTGGTGGTTTTGGGTCTTCAGGAGAATGGAGAATGTACCAACCAGGCTTCTATCCCACATAGCTTGCCTAATGGACCATAGTAACCTGAATCTGAACATTGCCCTGAAACCTCTCCATATAACAAGATGCCTTTACATACAAGGGAATGGGGGCTGCACCATATCAGTCACAAGCCATTTGGAAGCTAATGTCAGATCCACATGGCGCCACCATGATGTTTTATCACACACCTGCCCACCACTGCTCTAGGCCCACAAGTCTGCAGGCTCCAAATTACTGGCATCTCGTGTTCTACACGATTTTCATGAAACCCAGTCAAACAAGGCACTGTCTTGTATACACATGATCAGCAACAGGACATCCAAAGTTTCTGCAGTGCCACCTGGTCATGGGAATTTCAAAAATTTCATGGTATTCATCTAGCAATTTTTCAAGGATGAAGTTAGGGGCACTGTGGGTTTCAATTCATTAAGGAACCATTAAGTGTTGAGAAAGCTCATTTCAATGAAAGCTCTGGAGAACTCTCACAGTCAAGGCTTCTCAAAGAGTTGCCAAAAGGTCACATGAAGCCAGGCCAATTGACGTCTACAATGTGAGGTCCATGTGTGTTTTGACTCTCAACTATGGCTGCCAAGTATTTCAGAATGAAATCATGTGATATCCTGGCTGAGATTCCCAGGCCTCTGTGGAAAGCCACCCTGGGCCTAGATCTCAGTTTCCAAGAGTGAGTCTCATGCATGGCCTCATAAAATACCAACACAATTCATGGCAATACTTGTCTGAGTTCAGTTCCAGAACTCAGTCTCTAAGGGAAATCATACCAGAGTTCAATCCCAGGTGAACCCAGTCATCCCTTCCAACCGCCACAAAAATAACCACAATTAAAACAAATCACTTCCACAGGGCCATAATCTTCTTCCATGTAGACACTCATCGTAACCTCTAGCTGGAGGTTTCTATGAGCCCTAGGTAGTGTCCAAAAAAAGCTCACTTGCCCCTCATTTGCCTAAAATCATGGTGGCCTGAACACTATTCCTGTGAACCAGGAGTGAACAAATATTCCTGCTGTTAAAGTGTTCTGCTTCTCCAATTTGAGGCCTACTGGCTTTAGCATATAGATTCTTTATGTGATTTTGAGTCATGAGAAAACCCAAGCACATATGGGCTAGCCTCTGCAGGGATTTCAAAAACTCATTTGACCCAAAGGATTCGTATTCTCACTTGATGGAGGTGCCGAACCTAAAATAAGAGTGCAAAAATATTCATTCACAGTAACTGCTCTTTTTGTCATTTTGGTTTTGGAAGCACATGGTATCTTTCTTTAGGTCCATCAGGTGCTGAGAATCTAAGCCGCAACCTCATACAAGGACAAGAGACTGATTCAGACACATCCCATTCCAAAGCAATTAAGCAAATAGCCACTGGTGATGTCCATTCATTTCCATATGAAATCAGTTTTCTTAAGGCTACACAAAGGGGTGGCCTGAGGCAAAGACCTTCCTGAAATTCAGGGTAATGGAAACAGAAGTAACCAAATGGCCCAAAGAAGGGTTTCTCCACTGAGACTTTACTGGTCACACTGATACCTGAGTTTTCTGAGATGCTCCCATTCCCTTCAGCTATCCAGTACATGGCCATGTCACAGAGCCTTGTGGTGTTACATATCTGGGACACAAAACCATGAGCCTATTCTGGAGAGTGGCCGGAATTCACGAAGAAAACAGGAACTTAAGAAGATAGTAGATGTTGCTCATCCATAAGGCAAGCCTCAGTACATTCATCAGTTGGGCAGTATGAATGCGGGGAAGCTTTCAACTAGAGACAACACATCCATTGATGCATTCTCTTTTCTAATGTCTACAACCACGGATACAGTGGGATACACAGACATAGAAACACTCACCATGTTAAACGACTTACTAGAAACAGTCCACTACAAACCAAACAAACCACCTTTTCTACCTTTTCTCAGAACGTGAGAAAAAACCACAAACTCATACCTACAATGGCAAAGGCACTTCCTTCCCCCAAGTAGGTCTGTGACTATCTGGAGTGTCTTCGGACTGGTGGGCCATATTATGTTCCCCCAAAATGGCCTGTCCTTTTTCAGATCTGGTCTCCTTGGCCAATTCTGTGAAGTTGTCAGGAGCCAGCAGTTAGCCACTACCTGCTTTCTCAGGAAAGGCCCCTCTTCAGAGCTCTGCTGGCATTTGGCCATCCTCACATCAGTAGGTACCAAGAAAGACTCACTATGTCTTTGGGAAAAGCAAACAAGTTTGCCCACTGGGACTGGGAGTGGGACTGCCTTTGGGTGCCTGGCTCCCTGGATCCCAAGTTCAGAGAATTCCATCACCAAGGATGTGAAGTGAGGTCACTTCTTTCAGGAACTGAATTGGTCACTGCCTTGGTAATCACTTTGTCCTAACAGTTGCTTCCAAGTGTCCCATGAGATGGAGGCTGCCCCAACATCCTGTGACACATACAGAAGTTATAATGGTATATCAACCATAGGCACCCGGAAACAGCTCTCCACACAGGCCAGGTTTGGTCCATCTTCTCTACATTAAGAAGAGAGAGGCTGATTAAGACACATCAATTCATCCTGACCAGGTTGTTTGCCATGGAAGATGACTATTGCTCTCTCAGGTCCTACATAGCTGCCTACATTTTCTCCAAGGATCATTTCTCCATGGATCTTTTAGATTCTCAGCAGGTGGAAGATCATCTACATTCCTATATTGTAAGACTCACTCTGTCCCTGCTCTTCTGTAAGTTATATTGAGGAAAGAGTGTATGGTTAGGGTTAATAACAGGTTCAATTTGGGTTATAAAACATTCTGCGGGAAGAATAATGGTATTGGCAACCTGCGATATTTACAAGAGTATATATGTAAAATATAAATATGATAGCAGAAATCTAGGTAAGATTTGAAGCCCAAAAGGGCATTGGGGACTTGAGTGGGATACTTAGCTTTGAGTTATGTGCTACACAGATGTCTCAGATAAATCAATATACACTGGCATCAGACCATGTACCTTGGATGATTGAATGTTGAAGAGAACATCCAGTCAAAAAGCGATAGTCGGTAGGATTAGGAAGGTAGTCGGTAGGTTTAGAAAGAAGAGTGAGTATAGAATTTGGACCAAAAGTTCTTTAGCAATAGGGTTTCTAGTAGAGAGTGTATTTAAATGTCAGCACATGTGAAGAGTCAGTCACAATGATGAACTGGGGAGAACATGTAGGAAAGCAGATATCAAAAGACACAATAGGAAATCAAGCAAAGTATAAAGTGTGTGATAGGGTTAGACATTTTCAACAGGTTTGAGGTTGAATATATAATCTTAGGAAGAAACAAATATGTAGTCACCAATAGGATTGATATTTGAGAGCATTAGGCAACATGGACATGGATGTTTTTAGTAATCCATGCTCACTTTCCATTTAGGCTTTGGTGCAATTGTAAGTGTGACTTTTGCTTTTTGTGTCCAGAATATTTCTGTGATAAAATGTGTATGTAAATCAGGTCACATGAGTATTTCTTCCACCATTACTGGGAGCAACATTTTGAAGACTTACAAATTAGTTTTGGGGCACAAATAGGTGTACCCTGTTTTTATGAATATAAACATAATGCATGAATAGACCATACTGTGAATAAATAATATAACTGGATCCATTTTAAATAATGGATTGAATAGATATCGGAAATATATAAGAAATGTTATATTGATATACAATCATTCATTCCAACCAGTTATATATCTAATGATCATCTTAGGGTTATAGTTTATCATGAAGGGTGTGTGAGTTTTGGTTCAAAATTGATTTTGGAAATCGAAAATAATGTATTTGGAAAAAAAGTCTCATGAATAGACTAGTCAAGAAACATAGAGAAATACATGTGTTTTGGAGCAGGAATTGATTGAAAGTTAAAGAAATGCCTATAAATTTGCTAACTAGTGAATGAAATATATATCCTATGATGTGCATAAACTGAAGAAATAGTAATGTACCAGTGTGGAATAAAAATTAACGTCAAAATACCCATCATGTCCCATAGGAACCTACATGCATTGATGTTAAAGTGGGTCAGTTAATGTAGACATATTAGGATTTGTATGCACCTTTCACTGAAGTTAGTTTTTAGTACTAGGAAACAAATATGTATTTCGGGTGGATGAATATTTCTAAGAATAATCTTGTGAAAAGTTGATTATTAATCCACATACATGAATATGAATGAATTTAGGGATTGTATAAAAGAAACATATATTTCATATTTTTAAAAATCTGGAGAGTATATATATATATACACACACACACACACACACACACACACAAACAAACATAGACATTAAAAAGTAGCAATATATATGCCAATCGAAATTCATCATGAAATATATATCATAATCATGCAAAATCTTTCATTTTACTGATCATGGGTTTATGTATATTGTTGTTCTACTGGGAAGCTCACCCATAGGTTGAATTCTCTGTTCCAACAGCGTTTAGGAGGAGTGATCACTTCTCACACATGTATCTGCCAAGTCATGTAACTCACAAGAATGTACGTGTGATACCATGTAGGATTCTATTTTTGCATATAAAAATACATGTGCTGATTCGGCTCCAGAGAATGGGAGACAGTAATTCACATATTTTTAACTTTAAAAACACATGGAGAACTATTTCAATTAAAATTGACTAGATTTATAACACCTACCCTTTATCATGCAAAAGGCAAGTCCAACTCTGAACTGCATATTCTTATGTACTGTTTGGGTTATTTTATCTCCATCATATTAGGATTAGTAGTCAGAATCTAGTAGAATATGGGTTAGTTTCAGGGATTCAGAATTTCAAATGGAAAATAGGAAAATTAATCCAATGTTTATGAAAATATGTGCTACAACGAATCTTCCCACTCTCATCCAGAACCATGCCTTGACATTACCTTCGCCCCAAGTAAGACACAATTAGAAGAGAAGAGTTACAAAATCTGTGATTGCATTTGTGGAATGGAAAATGCTCAGAAGTGCACAAACTTGGAGGTGGTATAGGAGTTTCCAAAAGTAAGGACAGGGTACACACTCCACAAACATGGAGCTCTGCTTGCCTAAAACTTTTTAAAAACTGCCACTGAGGTTGGACATTGAAATATAGGTTGTTGTCAGGAGTAAAGCTTCCTTTGTAGTGAGACCCTCAAAGCTGGGTCTGCATCTATGTGACCAGGAGGACAAAGTTTCTTATTTTCCAATGAACACGAGGCAGCAGTGCTGAATTCTCTTTTTGTAGGTAAACTGTGGCCACTGGGGGCTTAGTGTCTCCTGGTGTGGATTGTGAAGCCATATGGTCATCCTCCATTTTCGTGGTGTTTCTTCCTGCTGCACTGGGAGTTTGGTATTTGCTTCACGATATACAAGGAGTTCAACTGGGACACAGTGCAAGAGGGAGTTCTGTCACGTATGGTGGGTCAGGGTCTGCAGGAGGATACAAGAACCAGGCTTCTATCCCACATAGCTTGCCCCCTTGACCATAGCAACCTGATTCTGAACAATATCCTGAACCCTCTCCATATAACAAGTTGCCTTTACATGGAAGGTTCTGCTGGCTGCAACATGTCAGCCACAAGCCATTTGGAAGCCAATGGCAGATCCACATGGCCCCACTACAGATGTTTTATCACATACCTAACAAACACTGCTCTAGGCCCACTAATGAACAGAGTCCAACATACTGACATCTCTGTTCTACACCAATTACATGAAACCCAGTCAATGAAGGCACTGTCTGGTATATTCATGATTAGCAACAGGTCATCCAAAGGTTCTCCAGTGCCACCTGGTGATGGGAATTTCAATAATTTCATGGTAATTATCTAGGCATTTTTCAAGGATGAAGTTGGAGGCATAGTGACTTTCAATTCATTCAGGAACCATTAAATGGTTAGCAAGCTCACTTCAATGAAAGCTCTGGAGAACACTCACAGGTAAGGCATCCCAAAGAGTGGCCAAAAGATCACATGATGTTAGGCCCATTTAGGTCTACAATGTGAGGTATATATGAGTTTTGACTCTCAACTAAATGTGCCAAGTCTTTCAGAATAAAATCATGTGGTATCCTGGCTGAGAGGCCCAGTGCTCTGTGGAAAGCCACCCTGGGCCTAGAACTCAGTTTCCAAGGGCGACACTCATCCTTGGCTTCCTAAAATCTCAACACTATTCATGGCAATACTTCTCTGAGTTCAGTTCCAGAACTCTGTCTCTAATGGAATCACACCAGAGTTCAAGCACATGTGGACCAAGTCATCTATTCTAACCGCCACCCAGATGACCACAATTTAAACCAAAACACTCCAATGTGGCGCTCATCTTCTTCCATATAGACACTCATAATAACCTCTGGCTTGAGTTTTCCATGAGGGGCACAGCCCAAGACCGTGTCCAAAATAAGCTCTCTTGTACCTAATTTGCCTAAAGTCAGGGTAGCCTGGACATCCTTCTTGTGAACCAGGAAAGATCAAATCGGCCTTCTGTTAATTCTGCTCCACTTCTTCAATTTGAGGTCAACTGAATGTGAGGTTTGGATTTTTTATGTGAATTGGAGTCTTGAGAAAACCCAAGCAACTATGGGCTAGCCTCTGCTGGGCTTTGAAGAACTCATTTGACCCAAAGAATCCCTATTCTGACTTGATGGAGGTCAGGAAACTTACAGAGGAAGGTGAGAGACTTCATCCACAAAGACTGCTTTTTTGGCCATTTTGGTTTTGGATGTAAACATGGGATCTTTCTTTAGATCCATCAGGAGGTGAGAATCTAAGCAACAGCCTCACACAGGGCAAACAGGCTGATTCAGACACATCCTCTCCAAAGCAATTAAGCAAAGAACCACAGGTAATACCCATTCATTTCCATTTGAAAACCGTTTTCTTCAGGCTTCACAAACTGGTGGCCTGAGAAAAAGACCTTCTTGACATTCAAGGCAACAGAAGAATAGGTAAACAAAAGGCCCCAAGCAGGGTTTCTCCACTGAGACTTTCCTGGTCACACTGATATCTGAGTTTTCTGAGATGCTCGCCATTCCCTTCAGCTATCTAGTACATGGTCATGTCACACAGCTTCGAGGTTGTATATATCTTAAACACAAAACCATGAGCCTATTCTGGAGAGTGGCCAGGATTCAGGAAGAAAACAGGAACTTAGAAAGATACCAGGTGTTGCCCATCAATAAGACAAGCTGCAGGCCATTAAAATTGGGCAGGATGAATGCTGGGAAGCTTTCTACTACACAGGACATATTCATTGATGCATTCTCTCTTCTAATGTCTACAACCACGGACACAGTGGGATACACAGACATAGAAACACTCGCCTTGTCAAACGACTTTCTAGAAACAGTTCACTCCAAACAAAACAAACCTTCTTTCATACCTATTCTCAGAACATGTGACAAAACCACAAACCCACACCCACACCCAAACCACAAAGGCACCTCCTTCCCCCATGTAGGTCTGTGAATATCCGGAGTGTGCTCTGACTGATGGGCCATACTATGTTCCCCGGAAATGGCCTGTTCTGTCTCAAATCTGGTCTCCTTGGCCAACTCTGTGAAGTTGTCAGGATCCAGTGGTGAGCCAATGCCTGCTTTCTCAGGAAAGGACCCGCTTCATAGCTTTCCTTGCATTTGGCCATCCTCACATCAGTAGGTTCCAAGAAAGACTGAGTCTGTCCTTGGTAAATCAAAATAAGTTTGACCACTGGGACTGGGACTGGGACTGTCTCTGGGTGCCTGGCTTCCTGGATTCCAAGTTCAGAAAGTTCCATGACAAAGAAAGTTAGGTAAGGTCACTTCCTTTAGGAACTGAATGAAGCCACTGCCTTGGCAACAACTTTTTCCTAACAGTAGCTTCCAAGGTTCCCATGAGAAGGAGGCTGCCCCTACTTCCTGTGACACTTTCACAAGTTAGAATGGTATGTCAACAATAGGCACGCAGGAGCAGCTCTCAACACATGCCTGCTTTGGTCCATCTTCTCTACATTAAGAAGAGAGTGGCTGATTCAGACACATCCCTTCATCCTGAGCAGGTTGTTTGCCATGGAAGACTTTTGCTCTCTCAGGTCCTTCATAGTTGCCTACATCTTTTCCAGGGATCATTTTTGCATGGAACTTTGAGGTTCTCAGCAGGTGGATGATCCTCTATATTCCTGTATTTAGAGACCAACTCTGTCCCTGCTCTTCTGTAAAATTAGATTGAGAAGAGTGTATGGTTAGGGTTAATAACAGGTTCTATTTGGGTGAGAAAGGAAACTACACGGTTGAGCAAACAGGGTCCTAAAGTTAGCAATAATATGAGGATTATTAATGGACCGGCCAGGGTGGATAAAAGCATAGTTAAACAGGTGGACTAGGTGAACCAAGACAAAAACCTCCCTTTGGGGGCCTCTGTTTCTCTTTGACGCTCTTCAAGTCGTTTTCTTAATTAACTCATAGATTCTTTTACAACTCCAGTATTGTCGGCATAAAAACAACATTCTTTCCTCAATGCAAGCAAAAAGGCACCCTTCTCTCATGAAGAGGAGGTCCAACACTCGCCTGCTCTGTAAAACAACTTCAGATAGAGAGAGGTTAAAATTCCTGTAAAGCTGTGATGTCGGTTTTTAATGTCTTTAAGCTTTGGTCTATTTCTGCTTCTAATTGTGTCTTTGTTGTGTCTCATGGACTAGGGCAGTTGTTCCTGTGCCCAACCCTTCAGCAACTATTATTCCTAATAGGATGGCTAAAGTGAGGCATACAGGTTCCCAGTGGAACCGGGTTGTATGCCCCCCTATTTGATCTTTAAGTGAACCTGCATCATGATAGAGCACTCTGGAAAACATCTGCATCATTACCTAATTAATCACATCTATTGACCATTTTATGAAAACATAAATAATGTTAAACTGTATTGAATTATACTGTTGTAGGGACAGACAAGGAAACGCACCTAAGATAGAACCAAAGACAGGAAAACAGTCTTATTTGGTTGCATCCAGATTTAGAGGTCTGTGTAATCAATTAATCCCCTGAACCCCAAGTTTCGGTAGTTTTAGAAATTGTACCCAACATGTAAGGGAAGGGGCTCAGAAGTTCACAGACTGCATAAATTCACACAAATCAGTTTTGTTTCTTTTTTTTTTGTCTGTTCTAAGCAAGTTAACTTTTCAAGAACACCTTGGAAGGGGAGAGCTTTTTTGTCTCTTTTTTTTCTCCCTGCCAGCTGTCACCATGGAGCCCAGTTGGTAACTTTTTTATCCTAGAAATGTAGCCATCTCTGTGAAGCCCAAGCTCAAGGCCAGAGGCCATGTTCACATATTTTGTGAAAAACTGGTAAGGCGGTGTCTAGCTTAGGGGTGGTGATTTTTCCAGCCAATGGCCAAGTAGAACAGGGCAACACACAAAGTGGAAGTTTATCTACATTGAACTCTTTCAGAGGGTCTCTTTTGCTGAAAGACCTAAAGTAAGCCTTGGTGAAGACTTCTGGAGAAGGTCATTTAAGACATTTCTGTGGACCTGGTACAGAGGTGGAAGACGGGGAAGGCGAGGCTGAGAGAAGCTCCGCGGATCTGAGAATGAGAAAGGAGAGATGTAAAAGAATAATGAAAAAGGGGTTTGGGATTTTCCTAGAACAAAAACTTGAGCAGTAGAACAGGTAGAGCAGAGGGGAAGACGGGAGTGAGTATTCCAAAAAGCCTGTGATAGACTTTAAATTCTTAGAAACCTGTTTTCAGTGATGACAAATCAACTTTAAAGGCCAGTTTTATTACGTCTTGGATAGGGGTCTGAGGGATCTTCTCAGCTGCTTTGGCCTTTTGGTTAGCTTGCTAGAGGACTTGGTGGGACCTAATGCAGGCACTGACAGGAAAAGAGAGGAGTGAGTGGGTGGAGGGGTACCTCGGTACCTGCTACCTCAGCAAGGGGGCAATGTTCTGAGATCCAGTGGAGTTTTGGTTTTAGATATAGTAATTGAAGGGGAGAAATCAGGTTGCTGAGGTGGGAGTGACACCAGAGAGTCTAGAGCAGAAGGCTGAGGGTGAGGATCTATTGGAGAAGCATAGTACAGGATGTGAGTGAAGGAGGGGAAAGGATCCCACATAGGGGAATTTACCCCTTTTGAGCAATTGCCAAAGTTAAAAATGCACACAGAATTTGAGGATCTAGAGAACCCTCTGGGGGCCATAGTTTTTGGTTGTCTAATTAGTAATATGGCCAATGCTGTGTCCTGAATTTGATAAGGAGTTTGGGTTCCAACAGGCAGCCCCTGTATGCTCACATCCCCATGACTTACACAAGAATTCGGCTTTTTTCCCACACAGCCGTGGCTGTTTGTGGCTTTGATAGTCCGCCGGGCATACATAGTAATCTAGGGTAGCCAACCTGCATCTGGCTCGCGTGTCCCTGCATTCATAAAGTTTGTTTCAATTATGTATGGTATGGAAGGGATTTAATGGAATTTTAGTGGGATCCTCTTCATCAGGGATATCTCAATAGGAAAGACCTATACTGAGCTGAAAAATGTCTGGGTGGAGAGATGGCCACCAGGTCCCTGAGGGGGCTGTATGCGAGATAGACCATACTTCTTGTCTTGTAGAATTTGTGATCAGCCATCGCTGCTGAACGGGCTGATGAGGGTTAGGACAACTGGTGGCCAAGGGGAGAGTCTATAGTCTTATCCACATAGCAAATACGCAATTTGAAACGGTTACCAGTCTTTTCCAGTTTCCAACCAGAGTCTGGACACAGTGAAGGATTGAGATGAGAGGCCTGGATCCAAAATGTGATTTTGTCTACTTTTACCACTGTAAGTGTTATAAGTTGCACCTGGTATATTCCTTTCCAGGGGAGTTCCTGGGATCACACCTGATGTTGTCTTATGTAGACAAAGTCTCTTACTTGATATTGATGTGGAGTCCCCTCATCCCCAGGATGGTAGGCAGTGGCCAGCTGTTTCCACAGGTATCGCTGAGTACTTTCAATGGCTTTAAGTCTGTCATGCAAGGGGGTTTGGAAGGGAACGTTAGGCCTTAGAGTTGGGGTTAGGTTCCTTACTGGAGTATGGGCATCATAGAGAATTTCATAGAAGTTGAGGTTACACAAAGAAACAGAAGGAGTGTTTCTCGCATGAAACAGTGCATAAGGCAGGAGCATAGTCCAATCTTTTATGCCGGTCTCTAAGTTTAATTTTGTTAAGGTCTCTTTAATGATTCTTTTTTTTTTTCTACCTGTCCTGAGCTCTGGGGTATATAAGCATAATGTAACTTCCAATTAATCCACAGGGTCCTGGTTAACACCTGACTTACCTGGGCCATGAACACCAGTCCATTATCAGACCCTATTACCTTAGGCAGACCGTATCTTGGAAAAATATCTTTCAGGATCTTCTTGAAAACCATTTGCGCCATAGGTTTTCTTTTTTTCTTTTTTTTTTTTTTTTTGTGTATGTGTGTGTGGAAGGCTTCAATCCATTCTGAAAATGTATCAACAAAGACTAGGAGATATTTAAATCCATACCTTTCTGGCTTAATTTCCATAAAGTCCACTTCCCAGAATTGTCCTTGTCTGGTTCCTCGTAGGTGCTTTCCTCTAGGAAACTTGGAAGGGTAAGCATTAACCAATTGACGGACCTGACAGGCTTTTGTTACCCGTTCAGTTATTTCTTTTCGCTGTGAGTCGGTTAGTGGAAAACTCTCTTATTAATCCTACAGGAATGCCTGCAATTTCTTTGAACCAAGTTGAGTGAGTTGATGTACATTTTTAACGTAGTGTAGGGCTTTCTGTAATTGCAGCCTGAGCTCAGTGTAGTTGAGGCGTTCAGTGTCAGTGTCCTTAGATGTTATCAAAAATTTCCTGGTGATCAAGGTTCCATTGGAATTGGGCACCTTCCTTTAACACCGGGTATAAAGGAGCAGCTAAGGACGCAAACCCAGGTATCCAAAACCTGCAAAAGCCAGCAGTCCCAAGAAACTCTCTGAGTTGTCTCCTGTTAGATGGGGGTGGTATCTACACA
Source organism: Callospermophilus lateralis (assembly GCF_048772815.1). NCBI lineage: Eukaryota > Metazoa > Chordata > Mammalia > Rodentia > Sciuridae > Callospermophilus > Callospermophilus lateralis. Next base: position 32,946 of record NW_027514395.1, on the reverse strand, counting down.
ATGGTTTGTTTTCTGGGCTCAGTGAGCCATCGTTTACTGCCCCTAAGGGAAAAGCCCAGGAAGATTACTTCATGGTAGCAAATTTGGGCCTTTTTGGCCGAAACTCTATACCCGAGTTGAGCAAGCTCATATAATAGTACTTGGGTCCCAGACTCACAGTTTTCCTTGGTGTTGGCTGCCAGTAGCAGGTCATCCACGTATTGAAGCTGGGTGACTTCGGGGTGCGTAGTTCTGAAGTTGTTGAGATCTGTGTGGAGGGCTTCATCAAAGAGAGTGGGGGAGTTTTTGAACCCCCGTAAGAGCCTAGTCCAAGTTAGTTGACCAGACGTTCTGGTTTCTGGGTTACCCACCCGAAAGCAAACAGCAACTGATTATCTTTATGCAGAGGCAAGCAAAAGAAAGCATCTTCTAAGTCCAGAACAGTATATCATTTCCTCTCAGGGTTCAGAGTGCTAAGCAGATTGTACGGATTAGGTACCTTGGGGTAAATGTCCTGCACTCTGTTGTTGATCTCTCTTAGGTCTTTAACGGTGTGATAGTCCCCAGTTCCTGGCTTTTTTTTTCTAGTAGCAGGGGAGTGTTCCAGGCTGATTGACAGGGCCTTAGGTCCCCTAAGGCCAGATATTTCTGAATATGGGGCCTTATCCCATCTTTAGCTTTTTTTGCATTGAGAATACTATTTGACATTGATTGAGGGGGCTGAGGTTTTTAACTCCACTGTTATTGGAGGTTGTTTCACGGCCAGGCCTAACCCAGCAGTTTTTGCCCAAGCATCTGGGTATTCTCTTATCCATTTCTGGGGTAGCTTGCCTGTTTGATCAGTCTTTGGGGCTGTGAAGAGTGGATGTTCATCTTCTACTAATATAGATAAAGCCGTGACTATAGGAGTTTTTACTGAAGGATTTAGAAATTTCATTTGGGGGCCTTCAGGGTTAAAAGTTATTTTGGCTCGGAGCTTGGTGAGCAGATCTCTGCCCATCAATGGGTCCGGGCATTCTGGGATTACTAGGAAGGAGTGATGGATTTTTTCTTTCCCCAGGTCCATGGTCCTCTTAGTTGTCTAAGCCCGATATTTACTGTCATTAGCCCTTTGAACTAGAGACCTTTTATTAGATAGAGGGCCCAATGGGGCCTTAAGGGCTGAATATACTGCTCCTGTATTCACTTCAAAGTTTACTGGGGTCCCCTCCACTTCAAAAGTTATCCTGAGCTAGGGGAAGGGATCTGAGCCCCGACTTTCTTAGTCATGCTCCAGAGTCTGAATGGCTGGCTGGCGTGGCTGTCTCTTTATAGGGCACTCTTTGGCCCAGTGTCCTTTTTTTTAGAGTAGGCACATTGATCTGAGGCCAGGGGTGGCCTCTGGCATGGGCCCAGGTATCTTTTCCTGTCACCCTATGTCTTAATTTCTGGCCTCTTTCTTGTTTTGATCAGGACCTTAGTCAATGCCTTAGTCTGTCTTTTGCTTCTCTCATCCTCACTTTGCTCCCTTTCTTTCGCCCTGTTTCTCTCTTATAGTATACTTTCTCGGCTTCTCTGACTAAATCTCTCTTTTAACTTTTTTTTAAATATCCATGGCAGCTTGACAGATGCCTTTTGATCCGCAGCCTGAGGATCGAACAGAGTATATCTCTTATATGCCTCCATAATTCTCTCTAGAAACATAGAGGGAGATTCATCAGGCCTTTGAATAATTTCTCTTACCATTGCCAAATTAGTTGGTCACCTAGCGGCCCCTTGGAGACCCGCTATTAGAGCCTGGCAATAATTGGACAGATTCTCCCTATCTTCAAAGGTGTCGGGGTCCCAGTTGGGTGGGTTAAAGGGGAAGCCAGCTTTGATTATGTTGGGAAGTTGTGTTGGTCACACATCAGGTCTGAGGATATTTTTTTCTAGCTTCCAGGAGGTTTTTCTCTCATTCCGCTGTCATGAAGAGAGTCCCTAGGAGTTGTTGGCAGTCATCCCAAGTAGGCAGGTGTGAAAACGTTGGCGAGTTTTCTGAGTTCTTTTAGCCGGACCAGCTTCCTCCAGGGAAGGAGGGGCTGTGTGTGCCACGGGACACTCATCTGGATGGTGATGGTCCAGCCTAGCTTCCTCGAATGGTGGACAGGCTGAGTCTGAAGCAGGGGAATCACTAAGAGGATGTTGGGGGTTGGGGGATGAGGGCAGAGGATAAGGAGGGGGAGGAGAGTCTAGTAGAGTCTTGAGACTCAGGGAAAACAGAAGGTGGAGAAGGAGGAGCAGAGAGTTTGAGAGATAGAATCATGGGGGAAGGAGTAGGAGCAGGTGCAGGGAGAAGGAAAGGCTTCACCCATGGAGGAGGAGATTTGCAGAGGTCCTGACAAGTTAAGATATATGGCTGTTGATTTGGATGTCTATGTGGCCCCGGCTGAAAGACAATATCTCGGACTTTTCAAATTAGTGCGAAGTAGAAAGATCCTTCTAAAGGCCATCTGACTGCAAAGGTGGGTCATTTTGAGACACAGAATCTGCCAGGTCCGGCGTTTTACTAAAAAAGAAAGATTCTGAGCCCTTAAGCAGACTTTGGTCCAGTGATCAAGGGTCAGGGACAGAGGCATTGAAGTGATCTCTCCCATAAGGAAATATACACAGAGAGTGAAAGCAACAACACTAGACACAGACAAGACAAGACAATAAAGACAGGCAATGGACGTCCAATACTGAGACCAAGACTGACTAGCTGGCAAAACCTGAAGGGCTGGCAATACTGAACACGAAACAAAATATCACTGAGTCGAGGAGACTATTGTTCCTTGATTTCCCAAGTCCATCCCCCAGGGACATGGCCTGTGGCTCTGTGACATGTGTGTCAGCCACCGTGGGAGAGAGCTCACGCACTTTACCAATAGCCATTTTGCCAAACCCTAACCTGAAACCTGAAACCAGAAAGAGGGGCCTTATTTACCCCCAGAGAGGCCCATTGGGGGTCTTTCGTCTGCGCCTGCCGGATCTCGCTTGGGCCACCAGATGTAAAGGTCGGGCGAGCATTGGTGGAAGAGACCACCAAGAGACTGTCTCATGCAACAGCAAAGGGTTTATTGGGAGTCTGGCATGCAAGGGCTGAGAGATCACTTGAAAAGAGCAGAGAGCCCTGAGAACAGCTTAAGAAGTGCTTATATATTTTCCTTGGAGAGGACAAGGAGGGAAGTTTATTGATGGGTAAGGGCGAGTGGGCAGTTTGTGTGCAACTGGTTGACGGAGTACATTCTACAGTTTGGCAGTTGGGGACAGCACATTCTGGGAAGAAGAATAGCAAACAGTTCTCAAGATTTCAACAGTGTTTTGTTAAGCATACAGAAAAACAGAAAGTGACAAGTACCTATGTTATTAACCTTTCAATATAAGTATGAAAACAGAAATATAGGTAAGATTTGAAGTCCAGAAGTTCATTGGGCACTTGATTGGTGTACTTAGCCTTGAATTACGTTCTGTAGAGTTGTCCCAGAAATGTGGATATACAATGGCATAGGACCTTGTACCTTCTCGAAGGTTGATTCCAAAACAGAATCTCTAAGGGGAATCACACCAAAGTGTAAGCCAATGTGGAAGCAGTTATCTCTTTCAACTTCCACACAAATGACCACAATTAAAACCAAAACACTCAGACATGGCACTCATCTTCTTCCATATAGACACTCATCACAACTTCTGGCAGGAGGATTCCATGAGAGGCACAGCACAAGACAGTGTCCAAATGAGCTCCCTTTCCCCTCATTTACCCAAAGTCAGGGTGGCCTGGACACCCTTCCTGTGAACCAGGAGTGATCAAATATGCCTGCAGTTAATACAGCTCTGTTCTCCAATTTGAGGCCTACTGACTATTGGTTTATATTCTTTATTTGAATTGGATTCATTAGAAAACCCAAGAACCTATGGGCTAGCATCGGCAGGGCTTTGAAGAACTCATTTTACCCAATGGATCCCTATTCTCACTTCATGGAGTTCAGGAACCTTAGAGAGGAATGCGAGATACTTCATTCAAAATGACTGATTTTTTGGCCATTTTGATTTGGATCCACACATGGGATCTTTCTTTAGATTCATCAGGTGGTGAGAATCTAAGCCCCAGCTCACACAGGGCCAAGAGGCTGATTCAGACACATCCCTTTCCAAAGCAATTATGCAAAGAGACACAGGTGATGCCCATTCATTGCCGTTTAAAAACTGTTTTCTTCAGGCTTCACAAAGGCGTGGCCTGAGGAAAAGTTCTTCCTGACATTCAGGGCAACTGAACAATAGGTAATCAAATGGCCCTTTGCAGGGTTTTTCCCCTGAGACGTTCCTGGTCACACTGATATCTGAGTTGTCTGAGATGCTTGCCATTCCTTTCAGCTATCCAGTACATGTCCATGTCACAGTGCTTGGAGGTGGTACATAACGTGGACACAAAAGCATGAGCATATTCTGGAGAGTGGCAAGATTTCAGGAAGAAAATAGTAACTTAGGAAGATAGCAGGTGTTGCCCATCGATAAGGCAAGCCCAAGACCATTCATAATTCAGGCAGGATGAATGCTGGGAAGCTTTCTACTAGACAGGAAAAATCCATTGATGAATTCTCTTTTCTAATGTCTACAACCACAGAAACAGTGGGATACACAGACATAAAAACACTCGCCTTGTCCAACAACTTAGTAGAAACAGTTCACTCCAAACAAAACAAACTGACTTTCCTACCTATTCTCAGAACATGAGACAAAACCACAAACACACATCTACACCCACAAAGGGACCTCCTTCCCCCAAGTAGGTCTCTCACTATCTGGAGTGTCCTCTGATTGGTGGGCCAAACTATGTTCCCCCGATATGGCCTGTCCTGTCACAGATCTGGTCTCCTTGTCAAACTCTGTGAAGTGGTCAGGAGCCAGCTGTGAGCCACTACCTGCTTCTTCAAAAAAGGCCCCTCTTCAGAGCTTTCCTGGCATTTGGCCATCCTCACATCAGTAGGTACCAAGAAAGACTGACTCTGTCCTTGCCAAATCGAAGCAAGTGAGAGCACTGGGACTGGGACTGGGAGTGGGTCTGTGTGCCTGGATTCCTGGATCCCAAATTCAGAGAGTTCCATTACCACGGAAGTGAGGTGAGGTCGCATTTTTCAGGAACTGAATGAGGTCACTGCCTTGGAAACCACTTTGTCCAAACAGTTGCTTCCAAGCGTACCATGAGAAGGACGCTGACCCTACTTTCTGTGGCACTTTCACAAATTAGAATGGTATATCAACCATAGGCACCTAGGAACAGCTCTCCACACAGGCCTGGTTTGGTCCATCTTCTTTATATTAGGAAGAGAACCTTTAGTCTGGGGAGCATTGCAGTGAACATCTGCACTAAAACTATTAGCAAGCACCTGATGGAGGAGGCCTCCATAGGTAAGTGGCGCCTTTATAACATCTGATATCTGGTTAAGGGAGATCTCTTCTGATGACAGAGATGTGGCCTGTGGAGTCTCACATATACTCCTCTCCAGGTCAGTAACGAGAATCGTTCTGTCCTCTGTTCTGTTCTGTAGGGAATTCCTCTGGAAGTGTAGAGAGGTGCCGACGGGCACGCACACGCTTCTACCCTGGAGCTTTAGCAAGATGTTGCACTGTACCACTGTTTTTCTGTTTAGGCGCCGGGTTTCTGTTTTTTTGTGTTTTGTTCTGTGTTCTATTTTTTTTGTTTGTTTCTTTGTCTTTGTTCGTTTTGTTGTGTGATTTCAGTGGTAAAAACTTAAAGATATTGGACGTGAAAATGGGTAATAAAGAGAGTAAGCCTGACACCCCTTTGGACTGTGTTTTAAGGAACTGTGATAACTTTACCCCCCTTTGTTAAGCAGGATGATAGAAGCCCCTAGCTGGCTGCCTGGAGCACAAACATTGCAGAGGGAAATGCCTGCTGGGGACCTAAGAACTGAGTATCTCCCAGGTTAACAAGTGAAACTCTTTTGAAACCCCTTATCCCTCCAGACCAAGAGAGTCACAACATTTCGCAGAGTCCCCTGTGTTTCTCCTTTGTTAGCAAAGCAATAAACCTCCATTCTCTTTTTCTCAAAACCCAGTCCTCATTATTAAATTGGTATTAATTGGCTTCAAGGTCAGGAACATAACTTTAAGTTACAATTTTGGTACCCCCCCCGCTGCCCCGGAACTTTGTGAGAGCTGTCTACTAAAATGTTAGGGGATGGAGCTTGCTTGGGGTGGAACTGAACCAGAAGAGCTAATCCTGTAAGTAAAAGGAGAAAATGAGCGACTCCCAGCAGCTGCCAAAGCCCTGTTGATTCAGGGAATTACCTCCTTCTTTCCCTGCATTGTAAGGATTATGCCACCTCTGTCTTCTTAAAAAACAGAAAAAGAAGAAGGGGACACTAAATGCAGTAAAGTCACCATGGAGACACTTTATTTTTCATTTCAGGTTGCCCCTCTGTTAAAACATCTGGTCCGCCCCCCCCCCCCTGTGGATATCTATGGTGCCACTGGTGTAGGAGATTTTTCTCTTATCTGTTCTGGTTTAAAGGGTTTTGTCTGACAGCCATAGTCTCTACCTCCTTTCTGTCTGTCTTGTGTCTTTGTTTCTGGCCCTTTAAGATATCTGAAATAATGTGTTGATATTATAAATTGTTTCTTGGGAATGATCTTAGCTGACTGTGTGTGTAATGATGATGTTTTATTGTAACAATCTGGTATCTGAATGGGTTTTTGAAGCATTGCACAATCTTGCAGTGAAAAGTCGGGTTTAGGTAATTGTTTAGTTTAAGATTTCAGAAAATTCATGCCAGAGAACTTAAATACTTATGATGGAAAACTAAAGATCTCTACTTCCAAGTTGTCAAATAACTTCCCAATCATTCATTCTTTTTTTTCACCAATTTTGAATTGGGTAGCCTGTGAAAATGTCACTGTGTGTATCAGTGCATTAATTTGGACAAGGATAGTAAATCATAGTATGGTATCTGTTGACAAAACAAGATGTAAAACATAAAATTTTGTGAATTATATCTTAAACTTGTATCATAATTTTCAACATCCGAACCTGAAAATTATGGTTAAAATGCCTTTGGCCTGAGGTGTATGCTCAGAATAGCAGTTTTTTCCTGCTCCTTCCAGACTTCAGCCATGACTAATGTTGAAATGAAAATGAAAGAAGCCTGCAAGCTTAGTAGGAGACTGATTTCAAGCCTAAGGGAAAAAAAGGTAAATTGTATGGTATTTACTAATTATTAGCCAGTCATTTTTTCTAGGACTCTTATTTTTTTCCTTTGATACTTTACTTTTATTTTGAGCTCATGATTTTGAGCATACAGACCTAGGTTAATGTATTTCTGATCAGTTCTATCTTTGACCAACTGTGGACTTCTTGAAACATTGCGTTGGAGATTTCACCTGCGAAAAGCTACAAGGCCTTTACTATTATTATGTGTACACAATTTTGTTATATGTTGTATGTCTATATATACATATGTCCGTATATCATATATATGATACACAAATTAACATATATAAGTAGCGCTCATAAAAACAAATTTTAAAAAGTAGATCCAAAGATCTTTAATTCACGTGATTTAAATGTTTCAATTTAAATTGGATAAACAGATAAAAATAAATGTCTTTAAATTGAAGCTTACAAATTTTTCTAGGTGTTCAAAAATCTAATAAAATATTAATATCTACAAAATGTCTAATATGCCTTGGTTCTAGGACCTTTCCTTCATCATAAAATGGTTTACAGTGATCCATACATTTCTCTAATATTTTGATAAATAAGTAAAGTAAATATGATATGGGATTACTCATTCATGAGTACTTTTGTTGGATATATGATTGATTTACTATGGTCTGTATAAGTTTTTACTAAACTCAGTATAAGATCTTAAAAATCAGTCATGTGTTAATGAGACAAAAATTCCTTAAAACATAAGTTAACCCATAAAATTGTGTTTATTAAGTTTTATTTCATCTAGAGAAAGCAACCATAATAATTAAACAACTGATTAAATAAGAACTGTTATTTTAGAGCCCTGTACTTCCATTTCTTTAAAAGCTAAACATGGTTAATGTAGAAACATCAATGTAATTATGATGCTATTAATGTTTTCATATCTTACAGGTATGCAAGTCTGTAAGGTAGAAACTTTAATAGAGCATTATACCAAGCTGGTGTACTGAAGCTGTATGGTAAAAAAACATATTGGGGATCTATTTACCTGTTATCAATAAGATATGTAAAGTTTTATGTTACTTTTTACATTGGGGAACAATTTAAATGTATTTTTAAGTTAATGAGAGCCTAATCTATGTAAAGGTTGAAAACTTTCACCCTTTCTTTAATTCGTGTTTTTAATGTGATATCATATGGTGTTAGCTAATGTTCATGAGACCTCAAACAATTTATGTAAACTTTGTCAAATTGTATTTAAAAATAAAGATCAGCTTTAGAACTAAAATACTTAAGATTTATAAAGAGCCCTGCCTTACCTGAGATAAGGCTGCGTGTCCCATCTTACTACATGTGAGAATGACTACAAAACCAGTAGGTCAGATAATATTTCTTTAAAGTTATGTTAAAAAGTTGTTTTTTTTAATGTCAAGATTCCTAGGATCTCAAACAGGGGATATAATGTATAACTCAGCCAAAAAATTCAGGGTAGCTATTACACGAACTAAGTATTATTACTTTTGTTAATTTTATTATGAAATTTTCTTATAAGTGATCTAAAGATTTCCTGTTTAGTGTTTTACAATTGTGTTGCTTTAAGAACACAACATGGGTTTATTCAAGATAATAAGTCATCACGTACAATACAGACAGAATAATACAGATTACAATTAATAAAAAGATAATTATAAAGTTATAGACATTAAAGCCCAGCACTCTTAATATAAGGCTGATAAAATTTATTTGCTGGATGTTTAAGATTAGGATTTAAAATTAAAGTTAAATAAAAAGGGCGAAAAAAAACAATATTTGGCTCTTGCCCTCGGAGTCAGTCTAAATCCAGGGAACAGGGGACTTCTCTGACGAGCTTTGCAACTCTGAGCCACATTACCTCACCATCAGGGAGATTAATGAGACCACTGGAGAACAGGAAGCCAATCAGTGCATTTGTTACGAAGAGGAGAGTCATCAGAGAAAGGAGACATCCCTGATGCTTCCAAGGGAAGCCACATGGTCAAGCAAGACCTGGACCCACCTAGCGCAAATGCCACTAGCAGAATTGAAAATCTGCTCTCAAGTTTCCCCAGAATTGACTCCCATTAAAGCTCAGGTGACTGTTAACCATAGATCGAAATAAAAGTCAGTTTGACTGCTTCATCTTAAACACTTAGCAAAGACAGTTAAGACCAAAATAAAGCCATTCCTGGGCATTTTAAATAATAATAATTGTATAATAATAATAATAATAATAATAATAATAATTATATTTAAGGTATGCACTTTATGTTTGCCTTTCAAAATATGTAAGACTGGAGGCTACAAAGAAGGATTCTCAGATAGGAATGCCTGATACTTATAAAAAGAGACTATCCAGAAGAGCTGCCACAGCAGAAGTTTTAAGTTTAAGGCCTACAGATATTCCTAACCTACACAGGTAGGCTTGTTGTTTGCTAGTAGGATTATCCAGCCCTGAGTAACAGAATTAAAGGTTTCTCTATTAGACACAGAGGTCATACTAGCAAAAGGATTTTACAAGATCAGATGACAATAAATTATTGAACTGTATCTTATGGGGAGGGACAATTGTAATACTAAAAGTTAAATATTAAGGTGACAGTCCTCATAACTTTGGATATTAAAGACTGGTGAGGGAATTCTATACAGTGACATTTTCCAGCTGCTGCAACATTTATTCAGTACTCATCGTTTTTGTTTCTCTCATAGAAGAACCCATCCCCGGATGACTTTACAACCTGTTCTACCCCAACCAGACTTCAAACCGAACTGACTTCTAAAAGGCAACTCATGTCCCTCAACTGACTTCTAAAAGGAACTCATGTCCCTCATGCCATGCCCACTCATGTCACCCTGTCTCAGATCAGAAGAAGAAAAATGAGTGACGCCACTCTTCTTACAACAATGGAGAGAAAGATAAATAGACTATCAATATAAGTAATTAATTAAGTCAGGTAAAATCAGGGAGATCGGTTTTGGGTGAGTTCTAAAAATTTGGAGACTCTTACCTGAGGGATTAAAATTTCCTCAGTGCTCTTCCCCTAATCTATCAAATGTTTGAAAGGGACACAGAGAAAAGGGGGGAATGATAGACCCAACCTGATCTTTCATTACAATTGGGAGCCATTTTGCCACAAAGCCATAAAAAGATAATTTTGGCTTTACCATAAATTACTGCAAATTCTGAACCTGCTTGAAATGCCTGCCCATGCCTTGAACTCACCCATGCCCGGCTCTCTGACCAGATAGCAGCCCTCTCTGAAACTTTAGTGACACATCATTAATATTTGCCTTCTCTGGCCACACAACAACCCTCTCTGAGGCTCTAAAGGTTCTCATGAATTCTGATGTAGGGACAGCAAAAAAATGTGAACTACCATTAGTGTGATGCTTGTCAGAGTTCTGTTATCTGTAACCCTCCTTTTGTGTAACTTACTGGGCTATAAAGCTGGACTGTAGGAAAGCTGGGGTTGCTGTCTTGTTTCCGCCATTTTGGGAGAAAGAGGCAGCATGAACGGTGGAAGTAATAAGCTTAATTTAATTTGATTTTAATTAGAGTCAGTGGTCTTTTCTTGTGTCCTGGTCTAACAGGTAAGCACTCCAAAAATATGGAGCTCTGCCGGCCTAAAGAATTCTTGAGAAATTTCCTCTGAGGTTGGGCACTTGAAATATATTTTGTGTAAGAAGCTTTAGCTTCCTTTGTAGTGAGACCATCAAAGCTGGGTCTGCATCTTTGTGACATGGAGGACATGGTTTCTTGTATTCTAATGAACATAAGGCAGCAGTGCTGAATTTTCTCTTTGTAGGTAAACTGTGGCCACTGGGTGCTAAGTGTCTCCCCGTGTGGACTATGAAGCCATTTGGTCATCCTCCACTTTTCGTGGTGTTTCTTGCTTCTGCACTGGAAGTTTGGTACTTGCTTCATGAAATACAAGGAGTTCAACTGGTACCCAGTGTTTGAGGGAGTTCTGTCACTTGTGGTGGGTCAGGGTCTGCAGGAGAATGCACCAACCAGGTTTCTATCTCACAGAGCTTGCCCCCTTGTCCATAGAAATCTGACTCGGAACTTTGCACTGGAACCTCTCCATATAACAAGATGCCTTTACATAGAATGTCTGCTGGCTGCACAATGTCAGTCACAAGCCATTTGGAAGGCAATGGCAAATCCTCATGTCCACACCACAGATGTATTATCACCCACCTGCCGACCTCTGCAATAGGCCCACTGCTCAGCAGGCTCCAACTTGCTGGAATCTTTGTTCTACACCATTTTCATGAAACCCGGTCAATCATGGCATTCTCTGGTACACTCATGATCAGCAACAGGACATCCAAATGTTCTCCAGTGCCACCTGGTTATGGGAATTTCAAAAATTTCCTTGTATTTATCTAGCCATTTTTCATGGATGAAGTTGGAGGCACTGTGGGTTTCAGTTCATTCAGGAACCATTAAATGGTGAGGAAGCTTTTATCCCACATAGCTTGCCCCCTTGACCATATCAACCTGATTCTGAAGAATTTCCTGAAACCTCTCCATATAACAAGATGCCTTTACATATAAGTGTCTACTGGCTTCACCAAGTCAGTCACAAAACATTTGGAAGCCAGTGGCAGATACACATGGCCCCACCACACATGTTTTATCACACACCTGCCCACTATTGCTCTAGGCCCACTACTCAGCAGGATCCAACTTTCTGGCATCTCTGTTAAACACCATTTTCATGAAAACCAGTCATTCAAGGCACTGTCTGGTATACTCATTGTTGGGAAAATTATAAACGGCAGCCATACCCCAGAGAAAAACCCCAACATGGAACCTAAGGACTTCTTCTTTCTACCTTCTTCTTTTCAGAAGTGGCACGAAAAGTTCCCGCCCGTGTGAACACTCCTGCTTGCGCCAATTTCAAATCTCGCTGCCGGGGAACCTTAGCCCCAATGAGAACTAATTCCTAGGCTCCCAAGCTGATATCTGAAAGAACTTGCCAATAAACGGGTTGCCTGCCATTTATCTAAGCCCTTCTATATTCTCCTTAGTTCTATATAAGCACACAGCTTTTTGCAATAAAATTGGAATTCTCCCGGCGAAGTGCCTTTGCGTGGGGAGTTCTTTCATTCTGGTGCCCCATGTGAGGATACGGGTGACCTCTTTCCAACAAGAGCCCTGTCCCCGGCTCCACCGAGACACTCCGCGCTGATCCGCTATTTTCAGACGCCGGCTTCCTGCACTCACAACTGATCTGATGTAGGTAAGCCTCCCCTGACCCTGGCTCGCCAACTCCCTTCGGGCTACCGCTGGTTTTGTGACCGTGATCGTCCGGCACACTCTAGACACCAGGTAGGTGAGAGGGAATACCTTCCACTAAGACCTTTACTGGTCGCAGTGGACCCTCTGGTGATCCATTTCCCTTTGGGGTGTGAGGCTTCTGAGTTTACACAAGAGGCTCTGTTTTTTTTCCTCCTCTGCTGCTGCCGGCTAGAGTTGCTGGTTCCTGCGGGGCTGCTGTGTCTGGCTGAAGCTGCCTCTCTGCTCGGGGAAAACTGAACTCCCGTCCTGGAACTGCATTCTGCCGGTGCCGGAGTTCTGTTTTCATTACTGACTTCTTCTGCTGCGTTAGAAAACTTTCCTGAAGTCAGGTTGCCCGTGGCAACGAATCCATTGGGTCTCAGAGATCACACTTCACTGGTGACGACTAGGTATTGCCCTCTGTATTTCCTCACGACAGCTGGTCATTTTGGGGACGCACACCTGACCCCCGTTCGCCCTGAGCTTCTTTGAAGCCATTCCAGCCCGGGTATTCTCTTTGTCTCTCTCGCTTATTCTTATTCTCTCTCTCTCTCTCTCTCTCTCTCTCTCTCTCTCTCTCTTCCATCTCTCCCTGTGACTATGGGCACCTCTTCATCTGTACCTGAAGCTTCACCTCTCAAATGTTTATTAAAAAATCTGGCCACACTCTCGCTCACACCAGACATTAACCCCAAACTTCTAATCAAATTCAGTACCCAAGATTGGCCTACATATCCACTGGATAATGGCAACCATTGGCCTCCAGAAGGCTCCTTAGATCCAAACCTCCTCTGGGACTGTTTTAACTACTGCCAGCGTCTGAAAAAGTGGAGGGAGATTCCCTGAATTGATGGTTTCAGCCTTCTCACACAGCACCTTGTCTCTGCTCCTCCTGCCCTCTCTCTCAGGGCTTCCTTGCTTGCAAACCCCTCTCTTCCCCTACTTCTACTCCTGACTTCACAGATTCTTCCTCATTCGACCCAGCAGATGAACCCCCACCTTATCCCCCAGCCCCATCTTCCCCTTCTCTCCCACTATACCCTCCTCTTCCTCTGCCTGATTCCACGGATCCTCAGCCTTCCGTTTCATCCCCATTCCCCCCGCCCCCTTCTGCCTGTTCCACCTCCTCCTCTTCCACAGAGACACTCCCTTCCCCTCCCTCTCCTTCCTGTCCGCTGCCTGCCTCTTTCTGTCCTCCTGTTACCAGGTCTAAGGCCCTCTTTCCCACCCGCAAGACAATTGCACCCCTTCGTGTGGTAGCTGGTCCCGAGGGTGTCATCAGATTCCACGTGCCCTTCTCCATGTCAGACATTACTCAGCTAGAGAGGAAGTTAGGCTCATTCACCACTGACCCCACCACTTACATTCTGGAGTTTCAATGGATCCTGCAAGCATATAGCCTAACTCATCATGACATCTACGTGTTCTTGGCCAATACACTTCTCCCCGTGGAAATTCAATGGGTCTGGGAGCTAGCCCAAGCCCATGCTGATGAAAATCATAGGACCAATCCTAACCACCCCACGGGCCCTCATGCTGTCGCAGAGCAGGATCCCCTATGGGATTACAACACCCCTGAAGGCTTACAGTCTCGTGACTTTTTTACATCCTGCCCCTTGGCAGGCCTGAAATAGGCCACCCGCAAGGCTTTCAAAAGGTGAAGGAGGTCATTCAAAAGAAGGAGGAAACACCTTCAGAATTCTTGGATAGACTAACCAAGGCCTTTCAACTGTACACAAACCTCGACCCAGAAACCCCTGATGGCCGTCATGTCTTAATGACATATGTTCTGGCCCAAAGCTACCCTGATATTAAAGGCAAGCTTAAAAAGCTTGAACAGGGCCCTGCAACTCCTAAGACCGAATCCTCACTGTCGCTTTCAAGGTTTTTCATGGTAGAGAGGATGAAAGTGAATGCCGTAGGCAGAGGGCTGAAAATGCCAAATTCCAAATGTTGCCCCAGGTCATTCAGAGAAGTCCATCACCACACCGTCCCAATATGACACCCCCTGGAGCTTGCTTCAAATGTGGTAAGGATTGTCCTTCGCCAAGGACACCCTCCAACCCCTTCCCAACATGCCATCAAAGGGGACACTGGGGGGCAGACCGCCCAACAACCCGGAAGGGAGGTTGGTCAGCTGCCCGGCAACCCCAGCCTCTCCTGGACTTGGCAGAGGAGGAATGACGGAGCCCTGGGCCTTCCCTCCAGACTATTACCATCAAGAATCAAGAGCCTAGGGTCACCTTCCTGGTGGATGGACACTTCATTACTTTCCTCTTGGATACTGGTGCCGCTTTCTCGGTCTTGAGGGAGTATTGGGGTCCTACCACACCCTCAAAAACTCCTATTGTCGGGGTAGGAGGTAAACAGATTTTCTCTCACCCCCCCCATCATTTTATATGCAGGGACCCCTTTTGTCCTTCACTCACTCCTTTCTCGTTATGAGCCATTGCCCCATTCCCCTTCTGGGAAGGGACATACTCTCACTATTAAAAGTCACCATTCACATATCACCCCACACCTCTCCTACCTCTCATTTCCTAATGATGTTTCTAGGGGCAGATACACCTCCTTCATGCATTCTCCCACGACTATCTAAACCAGTTAACCCTGAGGTTTGGAACACAGCTACACCCTTTATGGCTAAATGCAGTCCTATTCATATTGTATTACTGGACCCTTGAAGATATATTAGTCAACCACAATATCCACTCACAACCACAGCCTTCTTCAGATTAGAGCCCATCATCCAGGATTTAATACAAAAGTTGTATCTTAGGCCTACACACTCTCCTTTCAACACCCCCATTCTGGCAGTTAAGAAACCTAACGTGTCCTACAGGCTGGATCAAGACCTTCACCTTGTCACCTCCTCTGTGGTCCCCTCCACCCACTAGTGCCCAAACCTTACACCCTCCTCTCTCAGATCCCTGCCACTACTACCCACTTCTTGGACCTAGATTTAAAAGATGCATTCTTTTCTATTCCCTTGTTCTCAGAATCTGAGGATATCATTGCTTTTACTTGGACTGACTCTCACACCCGCCATTCTCATCAGCTTCATGGACTGTCCTCCCACAGGGATTCAGGGATAGCCCCCATCTCTTTGGCCAAGTTCTTGCCCAGGACCTCACATCCTTTCACCCGAACTGTCCTGACTCTACTCTCCTTCAATATGTCGATGACCTTCTTCTATGTAGTCCCTCTGGGAACACTCTCAATCCCACACTGCTCAGCTTCTTAATTTCCTAGCAGACAAGGGATATAGGGAGTCTTCCAACAAGGCCCAGGTTTCCCAGTTTTCTGTCACCTATCTTGGTTTTCGCCTTACACCCAGGAAAAAGGAAATAACACTGGATAGGAGGCAACCCCTCTCTGATCTTCCAGTGCCCCATACAAAAGCCAAAATACTATCATTCCTAGGATTAGCAGGTTATTTTAGGGCCTAGATCCCAAATTATTCTCTTCTAGCCAAACCCCTGTATGACCTAGCAAAGGGACCCCCTAGTGAATCTCTTGCCTCCTCCCCCAACTACCACTTCCGCAGGCTTCAGCAACTCGTCTTAAAGGCACCTGCCCTTCACCTTCCTGATATTTCAAGACCATTTCATCTATATGTCCATGAAAAAGGGCGGCAAGCACTTAGGGTCTTAGGTCAAAACTATGGGCCTAAATTTGCACCTGTGGTATATTATGTCCAATAAACTCAACCCTACCATCCATGGGTGGGCCCCATGCTTAAGAGCTCTGGCTGGTTGACAAATTTTACACAAAGAAGCCTCTAAGCTGACTTTTGAGGCCCCTTTAACTATCCACTCCCCACATCACTTGAAGGATCTTTTAGCTTATAAGGGCCTTCAAACCCTTCCTCCATCAAGAGTTCTGTCGCTCCTCACTTCCTTTCTGGAAAACCCTAATATTTCTTTCCTCCCCTGCTCTGCACTGAACCCTGCCTCACTGCTCCCAATGACTCCCACGTCTAACACACCAACTCATAATTGCTTAGAAACCTTAGATGATTTCCTCCCCTGTCATTCTTCCATTTCTGAGGGACCACTCACCAAGCCTGACCTTATCTGGTTTACTGACGGCAGTTCCTATAGGCAGAACGGCACTCATTGCTCTGGATACGTTGTAGTTTCAGCCACTGAGATTATAAAGGCCAAAGCTCTGCCTTCAGAAACTACCAACCTGCAGGCTGAACTTATAGCAGCCACTCGTGCCTGCCTTCTAGCACAAGGCAAATCTCTCACCCTTTATACTGATTCAAAATATGTCCTCCATAGCTTACTATCCCATGCTGCAATATGAAAGTACCGAGGCCTACTTACCACCAAAGGTAATGCAATCACTAATTCTACTCTGACAACCAATCTGATAGAGGCCTCCCACTTACCCACCCAGTTGGGAGTTGTCCATTGTAGGTCCCATCAGAAGGACGGCTCTCTTATCACTGAGGGCAATGCCAAAGCTGACCAGGCGGCACGAATGGCTGCTACCACTTCCAATTATGGCTTCCCTGGGGGACATATAATGGCAACTTTAGACAGCTCATCTGAAGCCACTACTTCTTCCAGTAAGAACAAGGACCTTTTCAAGTTCTTTCATACTCTATTCCTTTCCAATTCTCAGTCTTTGCCCTCTATTTACAGAGCTTCTTCTCCCTCACCCCGTCCGACAAAGCCATGCTACAGAATATAGCCTCTAATTGTCAGATATGTCAGCGAACCAACCCTCATACTACTTTAAGGCCCAATCCTTTTTCTTTCCACCAAGCCCAGGGACACATTCCCACTGCTGACTGGCAGGTAGACTTCACCAACATGCCCACAGTATGGCGCACTAAATACCTCCTTGTCTTTGTGGACACTTTCTCTGGTTGGGTTGAGGCATTTCCCACTTCCAATAAAATGGCTTCCACTGTAGCTTCAATCTTACTGACAGACATCATCCCAAGGTTTGGTATGCCCACTTCCCTACAACATTACAATGGCCCTGAGTTTATTTCTAGGATCACACAAAAGGTCTCTCAAGCCCTCTCCTTCAAGTGGCATTTCCACTTTCCATATTATCCCCAGGCTTCAGGGAAAGTGGAAAGGGTAAATCGTAGTCTAAAGGAAGTCCTTCCCAAATTGACAATGGAATTAAACTTAGACTGGGTCAAACTCTTACCCTTGTCTTTGCTTCGAATCAGAGCTCTATGTAAGAAACCATCTTTACTGTCTCCCTTTGAGATAATGTATAAAAGACCTCTTATACCTCCTGGGTTGGTCATTTCACAAGGACCTTGCACCCGAGATTTGTCTTTGCCTCTCTTGTTTCATCTCCGCTCGGAACTCTGGAAATATCAGAACTGGCTTCTTCCGGACCCAGTCTCCTCTCCAAACACTCCTCCCTTTACACCTGGGAGTCTAGTATATTATAATACCCCAGAGGAGAAAGGGACTCTTGCGCCAAAATGGGAAGGCCCCTATCTTGTCATTCTCTGTATCCCCACCGCGGCAAACTCTCCTTACCAGACAACCGTCTCACTCCCTGGATTCACATTTCTAGGTTGAAGCAACATCACCAGGAGGCCCCACATACTGACAACAGGACCACACCAGAGGAACTCCAAGAATCACCTCCTGAACCTCCCCTTTACTCCTGCTCTCCACACCCATCTCACCCATTTAAGTTGCGGCTAACATGGTGTTCCTTGCAGCCCAATTCCTCTTAAAGAAGTCACAATGAGCTCTCCCAACACCCTAGTCTTCTCTAACTGCTTGTTTTTTGTGCTCTGCTTATTTTCTGTGCTCTGTCGGGGCTGGTCTTTACCCTCCTCTCCTACCATGTATTTATTCACTCTTCGGTAATGATACTCAGAACATGGCATGCAGAAGGTCCACGCAGTGAATGCAACCACTTGCTTCATAAACAACTGCACCTCTATTTCCATAAAATTGTCACCTTCAAGGACCTTCGTCCCTGGTAGCTGGAACTGGCTTTTCATTTGCTTTCTTTTTGATCAAACCAAAGACTATTGTCATTGGTGGCCTGAGATATATAATGGGTGCCCCTGTTGGTCATGCAGGTTCCATGATGAACATGGTAGCTATTCTTACCACTCACTTGGTTACCGTGAAGGGTGGACTTCTATTTACCTAAAGTGGCATAAAAGCTCTTCATCTGATAACAATGGATGGTATACTTTAGATATACCTGACCCCAAGGCCAAACATTGGCACTATATTGAGTTTGCTGTCTATGCTAGGACAACCTCAGCCAGACCCACAGGGTGGATGACTGTTGGCCGCACCCTGATTACGCCACCTAAGGCAACCATCCAGGTAGTCGAACACATTAAGGAGTCACAATCAAAACTTCGAGATCTTATCCATAGCTCATCCAAAGAGGATTCAGAGCCTTCAACCCTCTCAGGTCCCCCTCCCACATGGCTCAATTTGCTACACAAAACTCTTCGATCATTAAACTCCACCCCTTTTTCTGTGCCTACTTCTCAGTGCTTTCTCTGTGCTTCACTTAGTTGTCCACTTCTAGCAGCGGTCCCATTTGTGGCAGGAAATATTTCAGCAAAAACCTACAATTTCTCTAAGAAAGGACAACCCCTACATGTGACACGTATCCCACTGTAGGAAAGTTATTCCAACAACACTTTATTTCCTTTCATCTGTTTCCACCTGCCAATAATGAATCCTTTACACATTTCTTCCTCAAGCTATAACACCCAATCGAGCCCTGCGCTTATGCAACCTGGACATTTCCTCTGGTGTAATGGGTCTTTAAGTACCTCAACGATCAATGTCTCTGGCACCTGTTTCATGGTTACTGTAGTTCATCAGCTGTCTTTGTATACTCCCACCGAATTCCGACAGTTGGCCCTACCTTCCCGCTCCCGTAGGGCCGTCTTTCTGCCGGTTCTGGTAGGCCTCACTTTTACAACCTCAGTGGCGAGTCTTGGACTCTCTGGTGGAGCTATAGGTCATGCTCTATAGGCATCCAATGACCTGCAACAAAAACTGCAGGAAGCACTCGATACGACTGCTGAGTCTCTGTGCTCCTTGCAGCGTCAGGTTACTTCATTGGCACAAGTGGCTTTACGGAACCAAAGGGCAATTGATCTTCTCACTGCAGAAAAAGTGGTACATGCCTGTTCCTCAGAGAGGAATGTTGCTATTATGTTAATGAATCTGGGCTAATAGAAAATAAATGTTGTTATATTGCAAGAATAGTCGACCCAATTGCTCACACCTACCTCCTCCAATCCCATAACGGGGTTCTTTCAATCCTCTCTTGCCATGTACTTACTACCTATCTTGGGGCCCCTTATTGGGATGCTCTCTTAACCTGCATAATGAAGTTCCTTCAAAGCCAACTGCAAAAAATTTCTAATCAAACTCAACCAGCTTTTGCTTAGGCACTACCAGCCTCTGTTGACCGATGAACCCCCAACATCTCCAAGAGAAAAGTTCACTCAGTGATGAAGCTCACTACCAGGCACGATGGAATGCAACGGACATCAGACAGTGGGAGGCAATGAGCTCGGAGAACCTCTTAATCTGCCATTTTGGATTCATGAGTCTTTATGACCTTCTAAGCTTCCTCATGGCCCTTGGCCTCTTCTATGTAAGTCCCCCGACATGGAACTTCTGCCAAAAATTGATGTTTGCTTTAATTTTTATCTTCATTCTGTTTTTATTTGCTCTGATCTTCTTCAGGTGCTGGTGACGCCATGTCCAGGCAACGCTTCCAGTATTTCCTAGAGTCTCTGTTACAGGAGCAGTGGCTGATACCAACAATCTCCTCCATCCAGGACTGGTTCCATGCCATCGACAACTTGTGGCTTCAGGGAACTTTCATACAGTTCACCCCTACGGAAGTAGCTGTCTATACCACTGGGTTTTATTTCTGGCTGCCATGATATCCCCAGACCTGCCCCCCACTTCCCTTTCTAGGCCCCACAGCACCCCCACACAGCAGGAAGCAGCCAGATCTTACAAATGATGCCCCACTTTCTAAGAAAACAAAAAGGGAGGAATGTTGGAAAAGTATAAATGGCAGCCGTACCCCAGAGAAAAACACCAACATGGCGCCTAAGGACTTCTTCTTACCTTCTTCTTCTCTGCAGTGGCGCGAAAAGTGCCCACCCTTCTGAACTCTCCCGCCAGCGCCAATTTCAAATCTCGCTGGTGTGGAACTTTAGCCCCAATGAGAACTAATTCGTGGGCTCCAGAGATGATATCTAAAAGAACTTATTTTCAGAAAATGAGACAAAACCACAAACCCTCAACCACACCCACAAAGGCACCTCCTTCCCCCATGTAGGTCTGTGACTATTCGGAGTGTTCTATGACTGGTGGGCCATACTATGTTCCTCTGAAATGGCCTGTCTTGTCTCAGATCTGGTCTCCTTGGCCAACTCTGTGAAGTTGACATGAGCCAGCGGTGAGCCACTACCTGCTTTCCCAGGAAAGGCCCCTCTACAGAGCTCTTCTGGTATTTGGACATCCTCACATCAGAAGGTACCAAGAAAGACTGACCCTGTCCTTGGTAAATCCAAACAACTGAGACCACTGGGACTGAGACTGGGACTGCCTCTGGGTGCCTGGCTTCCTGGATCCCAAGTTCAGAGAGTTCCAACACCAAGGAAGTGAGGTGAGGTCACTTTCTTCAGGAACTGAATGAGGTCACTGCCTTGGCAACCACTTTGTCCTAACAGTTGCTTCCTATGATCCCTTTTGATGGAGGCTGCCCCTACTTCCTGTGACCCTTTCACAAGTTAGAATGGTATATAATCCATAGGCTCTAGGGAACAGCTCTCCACACAGGCCTGGTTTGGTCCGTCTTCTCTACATTAAGAAGACAGAGGCTGATTCAGTCACCAAACTTCATCCTACCAGGTTGTTTTCCATGGAAGATTACTTTTGCTCTCTCAGGTCCTTCATAGCTGCCTACATCTTCTCCAGGGATCATTTCTGCATATACCTTTGAGGTTCTCAGCAGGTGGAAGATCCATACATTCCTGTATTAGAAGACCAACACTTTCACTGCTTTTCTGTAAAGTTAGATTGAGGGAACAGTGTATGCTTAGTGTTAATATCAATTTCAATTTCGGTTAGGAACCATTCTGCTCCATGAACAATGGTATTGGGAACCTGCGATATTTATAAGAATATTGAGGTGAAATATATGAATGAAAAGAGAAATCTGAGTAAGATTTGAAGCCCAGAAGGGCATTGGGTCCTTGATTGGGATACTTAGCATTGAATTACGTTCTGCACAGATGTCTCAGATAAATCAATATACAATGGCATTGGATCTTATACCTTGGATGATTGAATGTAGAAGGGAACATCCAGTCAAAAAGTGATAGTCGGTAGGATTAGGAAGACAGTAGGTAGCTTTAGGAAGAACGGTGAATATAGGATTTGGACCAAAGTTTTTTAGCAATAGGGTTTCCGTTACAGAGTGAATGTTAGTGTCAGCACATGTGAAGATTCAGTCACAATGATGAACTGGGAAAAATATGTAGGAAAGCAGATATCAATAGACACATTAAAAAATCATTCAAATTATAAAGTGAGTGACAGCATTAGACATATTCAACAGGGTTGAGTTTGAACATATAATCTTTGGAAGAAACAAATATGTAGTCACAAATAGGATTTTCATTTAAAACCATTAGGCAACCTGGACATGGATGTTTTTTGTAATCCATGTTAACTTCCATTTAGTTCTGGTACAATCATAAGTGTGAACTTTGCTTTTTATGTTCAGAATATTACTGTGATAAAATGTATATGTAGATCAGGTTACATGTATTTCTTCCACCATTTCTGGGAGCAATATTTTGAAGACGCATAAATTAGTATTGGGAGTTCAAGAGGTGTACCCTGTGTCTATGAATATAGAGATAATGGATGAATAGACCATACTGTGAATAAATAATATAACTGGTTCCACTTTAAATAGTGGATAGAATTGATATCTGTAACTAAGTAAGAAATCTTATATTAATATACAATCATTCTTTCCAACCAGTTATACATCTAATGGTAATATTAGGGTTATGGTTTATCATGACGGGTGTGTGAGTTTTGCTTCAAATGTGATAATGGAAATCGAAAATAATGTGTTTGGAGAGAAGTCTCATGAAAAGACCAGTCAAGAAACTTAGAGGAATACATGTGTTCTGAAGCAGGAAGTGATTTAAAGTGAAACAAATGCGTATAAATTTGCTAAATTGTGGATGAAATATATATCCTATGATGTGCATAAACTGAAGAAATAGTAATGTACCAGTGTTGAATAAAAATGAACGTCAAAATGCACATCATGTCCCATAGGAATCTACTTGCATTGATGTTAAACTGGGTCAGTTATTGTAGAAATATTAGGATGTGTTTTGTTTGTTTGTTTTTTTTTGGTGTTATAATACAATTTATTTTAGTACTAGCATGCCACAGAATGTAGAGGAAAGAACAATGGATTTTTAATTATAGCACTAATAATCTAACATTTAATGACTATTTTGGGGAGTCTAGAAATTACATAAGGTTATGTAACATATTTTTTTTATTTAACATTCATAAAAGCTTGGAATTTTGGTAATATTTCTACTTTTTTATTTTTGATTTTTCAGTTGTTGATTGATCTTCATTTTGTTTATTTGTATGTGATGCTGAGAAAAGAACTCTGTGCCTCACACATGCTAGACAAGCATGTTACCACTGAGCCACAAACCCAGCCCCTCCATTTTTATCTTAACATCGAACATGCCTCTCCCTCTTCTTTACTTACTTTCTTCCTCATTTTTCCCCTTCTCTCTCTTCCTTTTTCGTTTTCCATCCATATCAATTTTTCTCTCATGTCATTACAAACAATATCTTGCTATAAAATTTAAATTTAAGAGTGTTTTTTATAGTCATTCTTTATTCTTGAGAAAAATTAAAAATTATAATCACCTGATATATTACTATACATTTATTATATATATGTATCTATATTCTTGCATATGCATTATATATATATATATATATATATATATATATATATATATATATACATATATATTAAAAGTACTTTGATTAGCCTGTTAGAAATAGTATAGACCATGTCTTTCATAATTCTCAAGTCTTCCAGAATTAACATCTTACAGTGGAAATCAAATTAACATATTTAAGTAAACAGGTATCTTTCTTATTTATCAATACTGATAATTTAAGGTTTTATATCACATTAAGCTGTAATATGGCATATTACATCTTATGAATTAGAGAAAAAAATTTTTAAAAACCTATTATTTAAGGACCATATGCACTGACATTCAAAATGGCTTTCTCATCATTTCAATTTCTATCAATTGTGTATTAATTGCCAAATATTTATTTTAGTACTTTTCATATTAATAATTGATATAAAGTCAATTGTTTAATTCTTCTTGTAAGTAGTTACTTATTACAGTAGGAACATTATTAATAATTCTAAATCTAAAGAAAAATGGTACAAAGATATTTTCATGCAAAATTAAGAATAATTGCATGGTCTAAATGTTTGATTGTTGATACATATAACAAAGAGCTTTTGAGGAGTCTCTTCCCCAGTAAAACAAAAAATGCAAAGATATAGTTGGGTATGTATGTCCAAATAAAGATAAGGAGAAATACACATTATCAGCTAGAAACTATTAAATAAATGATGAAAAAAAATCCAACACATTGTACCAATTTGTCAGATGAGGTAGTATTCTGGAAGAATAGCCTAAGTCTAGACCTGGTCCATGAAAAAATATTAACTTAAAAAATGAAATATGAAAAATATAGGAAATGCTATGAGTTTTTCATGAAGGTAGGTGGATTATCCTTTAATCTCAATTATGTGAATTTTCAAAACCCAGTTAACTGGTAAAATAAATTTGTGATAGTTACAACTACACAAAACAAAGTTTCTGCTTAGCTAAATGAATGCATCTCAACCCTTTATTAGCTGATTTCTTCCCACTCAATTTTAAACCTTTATTTATTTATTTATTTTTATTGGTTGTTCAAAACATTACAAAGCTCATGATATATCATCTTTGATTCTTTTTTCTCAATTGGGTTATGAACTCCCATTTTTTCCCCAAATAAAAATTGCAGAAACACATTGGTTACACATTCACATTTTTACATAATGGCATATTAGTGACTGTTGTATTTTGCTACCTTTCCTATCACCTACTATCCCCCCTCCCCTCCCCTCTCATCTTACCTCTCTAGCTCATCTGCTGTTGTTCAATTCTCTCCATTGTTTCCCCCCCCCATTTCTCCTCACAACCTATTATGTGTAATTTTGTGTAACATTGAGGGTCTCCTACCATTTCCATATGCTTTCTCTTCTCTCTCTTTTTCTCTCCCCCACTCATCTTTGTATAATGTTAATCTTTTCCTCATGCTCTTCCTCCTTTTTCTGTTCTTATTTGCTCTCTTTATATCAAAGAAGACATTTGGCATTTGTTTTTTAAGGATTGGCTAGCTTCACTTAGCATATTCTTCTCTAATGCCATACATTTCCCTGCAAATTCTATGATTTTTTTTTACTTTTTAGTGCTGCATAATACTCAACTGTGTGTAGATTGAACATTTTTTTTATCCATTAATCTATTGAAGGGCATCTAGGTTGGTTCCACAGTCTAGCTATTGTGAATTGTGCCACTATGATCATTGATGTGACAGTATACCAATAATACGCTCTTTTAAGATCCTCACGGAATAGTCCGAGAAGGGTGATAGCTGGGTCAAATGGTGGATCCATTCCCAGCTTCCCCAGGAATCTCCATACTGCTTTCCAAATTGGCTGCAACAATTTGCAGTCCTACCAGCAGTGTACAAGTGTCCCCTTTTCCCCACATCCTCGCCAACACTTACTGTTGTTTGACTTCCTAATGGCTGCCGATCTTACTGGAGTGAGATGGTATCTTTGGGTGGTTTTTATTTGCATTTCTCTGACTGCTAGATATTGTGAGCATTTTTTCATGTACTTGTTTATAGATTGTATTACCTCCTCTGTGAAGTGTCTGTTCAGGTCCTTGGCCCATTTGTTGATTGGGTTATTTGTTATCTTATTTTTGAATTTTTTGAGTTCTTTGTATATTTTGGATATTAGGGCTTTATCTGAAGTGTGAGAAGTAAAAATTTGTTCTCAGGATGTAGGCTCTCTATTTACCTCTCTTATTGTTTCTCTTGCTGAGGAAAAAAAATTAGTTTAAGCAAGTCTCATTAGTTTATTCTTGTTATTAACTCTTGGGCTATGGGCGTCCAATTAAGGAATTTGGAGCCCGACCCTGCAGTATGTAGATCGTAGGCGACTTTTTCTTCTATCAGACGCAGTGTCTCTGATTTGATATCTAGCTCCTTGATCCATTTTGAGTTAACTTCCTTGCTTGGTGAGAGAAAGGGATTCAGTTTCATTTTGTTGCATATCGATTTCCAATTTTTCTAGCACCGTTTGTTGAAGATGCTATCCTTCCTCCATTGCAGGTTATTAGCCCCTTTTATCAAATATAAGAAAGTTGTAATTTTGTGGATTGGTTTCTGTGTCCTCTATTCTGTACCATTGGTCCACCTGCCTGTTTTAGTACCAGTACAATGCTGTTTTTGTTACTATTGCTTTGTACTACAGTTTAAACTCTGGTATTGCTATTCCTCCAGATTCAAACTTCCTTCTTAGCATTGTTTTTGCTATTCTGGGTCTTTTGTTTTTCCATATGAATTTCATGATTGCTTTATCATTTCTACAAGAAATGTCACTGGGATTTTGATTGGCATCGATTTAAACCTGTAGATAATTTTGGGTAATATCGCCATTTTGATGATGTTAGTTCTGCCTATCCATGAATAGGGTATATTTTTCCATATTCTAAGATCTTTTTCTATCTCTCTCTTTAGGGTTCTGTAGTTTTCATTACATAAATCTTTCACCTCTTTTGTTAGGTGTTATCCCAATTATCTTATTTTCTTTGAGGATATTGTGAATGGAGTGGTTTTCCTTATTTCCATTTCAGAAGTTTTGCTGCTGATATACAGGAATGCCTTTGATTAATGCGTGTTGATTTTATATCCTGACACATTGCTGAATTCATTTATTAACTCTAGCAGTTCCTTTGTAGACCATTTTGGGTCTGTTAAATATATTATCATGTCATCCACAAATAGCGATAATTTATGTTCTTCTTTCCCTATTTTTATGACTTTAATTTCTTTTGTCTGTCTAATTGCTCTTCCTAGTGATTCAAGAACTGAATTAAATAGAAGAGGTGATAGAGGGCATCCCTCTTGTTCCAGATTTTAGAGCGAATGCCTTCAGTTTTTCTCCATTTAGGATGATGCCAGCCAGAGGTTTAGCATATATAGCTTTTACAATGTTGAGGTAAGTTCCTGTTATCCCTAGTTTTTCTAGTGTTTTCAACATAAAGGGATGCTGAACTTTGTCGAATGTTTTTTCTGCATCTATCGAGATGATCATATGGTTCTTCTCTTTAATTCTATTGATGTGGTGAATAGCATTTATTGATTTCCGTATAATGAACCAGCCTTGCATCCCAGGCATGAATCCTACATGATCGTGGTGCATAATTTTTTTGATATGCTTTTGTATTCAATTGACCAGGATTTTATTGAGAATTTTTGCATCCAAGTTCATTAGAGATATTGGTCTGTGGATTTCTTTCTTTGAAGTGTCTTTGTCTGGTTTTGGGTTCAGGGTGATTTTGGCCTCATAGGATGAATTTGGAAGAGCTCCTTCTTTTTCTATTTCTTGAAATAGCTTGAAAAGTATTGGTATTAATTCTTCTTTGAAGGTTTTGTAGAACTTTGCTGTATACCCATCCGTTCAAGGGCTTTTTTTGGTTTGTAGTATTTTGATGGCTTCTTTTATTTCTTCCTTTGTTATTGGTCTGTTTAAATTGTGTGTCCTCCTGACTCAATCTGGGCAGATCGTATGACTTAAGAAATTTATTGATATTTTCGCTATCTTCTATTTTATTGGAATATAGGGTTTCAAAATACTTTCTAATTATCTTCTGTATTTCTGTAGTGTCTGTTGTGATATTGCCTTTTTCATTCCATATGTTAGTAATTTGAGTTCTCTCTCTTCTTCTTTTCCTTAGCATGGCTAAGGGCCTGTCAATCTTATTTATTTTTTCAAAGAACCAACTTTTAGTTTTATCAATTTTTTTGAATGTTCTTTTTGCTTCAATTTTGTTGATTTCTGCTCTAATTTTAATTATTTCTTGTCTTCTACTACATTTAGTGTTGTTTTGCTTTTCCATTTCTAGGTTTTTGAGGTGTAGTGTGAGTTCATTTATTTTTTATTTTTTTTCTTTTTTTTTGAGGAAAGAAATCCAAGAAATAAATTTCCCTTTTAAAACTGCTTTCTTTGTGTCCCATAGATTCCAGTATGTTGTGTCTGTATTGTCATTTGTCTCTAAGAATTTTTTTATCTCCTCGTTTATGTCTTCTGTAACCCATTGATCATTCAGTAGAATATTGTTCATTTTCTATGTGATGTAGGATTTTTTCTTCCTTCTTTTATCATTGATTTTCAGTTTCATTCCATTATGATCAGATATGGTGCATGGTATTATCTCCATGCTTCTATATTTACTAAGAATTGCCCTATGGCATAATATATGGTCTATCTTTGAGTAGGATCCATGTGCTGCTACTGAGAAGAACGTGTATCCACTTGATGATGGTTGATATATTCTATATATTTTGGTTAAGTCTGGGTTATTGATTGTGCTGTTGAGTTCTATAGTTTCTTTATTCAGTTTTTGTCTAGAGGATCTGTCTAATGCCAAGAGTGGTGTTTTGAAGTCACCCATAATTATTGTGTTGTAGTCTATTTGACTCTTGAACTTTGGAGAGTTTGTTTTATGAACGTTGCAGCTCCATTGCTTGGTGCATACAAATTGATAATTGTTATGTCTTGTTGGTGGATGGTTCTTTTTAAAAGAATATTGTGTCCTTCTTTATCCCTTTTGATTAACTTAGGTGTGAAGTTGATTTTATTCCATAAGAGTATCACTACTACTTCTTGCTTCTGAGGGCCATGTGAGTGGCATGATTTTTCCCAACCTTTTTACCTTCAGCCTGTGTATGGCTTTTCGAATCATATGAGTCTCCTGAAGGCAACATATTGTTGGATTTGTTTTTTTGATCAAGGTTACTAGCCCATGTCTCTTGATTGGTGAGTTTAGGCCATTAACATTTAAGGTTATTATTGAAATATGATTTGTACTTCCAGTCATGTTTATATATTTATTATATTTTAGTTTGGCTAGTTTTTACTTTTTTTGGTTATTTTCCTCCCCCCTTTACTGAGATACCTCCCACTGTTAGATTTGGGCACTATTTTTCTATTCCTCTTCTTGTAGTATTTTGTTCAAAATGCTTTGCAGGGCTGGTTTTCTGGCTGCAAATTTTTTTAGCTTTTGTTTATCGTGAAAGACTTTAATTTCATTCTCAAATCTGAAGCTTAATTTTGCTGGATACAGTATTCTTGGTTACAATCCATTATTTTTCAGCATTTGAAATACATTGTTCTAGGATCTTCTCGCTTTCAAAGTCTGTGATGAAAAATTAGTCGTTAACCTAATTGGTTTACCCCTGAATGTAATCTGCCTCCTTTCTCTTATAGCATTTAATATTCTCTCCTTGTTCTGTATGTTGGCTATCTTCATTATTATATGTCTTGGAGTTGGTCTATTATGGTTTTGAATGTTTGGGGTCCTATAGGCTTCCAGGATTTCACAATCCAATCCATCTTTTATCTCTGGGAAGTTTTCTAGAATTATTTCATTTGATATGTTGTCTATTCCTTTGGTTTGAATCTCTATGCCTTCTTCTATCCCGATGACTCTCAAGTTTTTTTTTTATGACATCCCATATATCTTGAATAGATTGCTCATGGGATTTAAGCATCTTTTTTCTGTTGACTATATTCTTTATAAGTTGATAAACTTTGTCTTCATTATCTGATTTTCTGACTTTTACTTTATCTAGTCTATTTGTAATATTCTCGTTTGAGTTTTTAATTTGGTTTATAGTTTCCTGCATTTATAGGATTACTGTTTGAATTTTTTTAAGATCTCTATCTCCTTGTAAAGCTCCTTGTTTGCCATTTCAATTTGTTTGTTTAATTCATTTTCAAAATATACTTTTATTGCTTGGACTTGCTGCCTCATGTCTTCTCTAATATTCCATTTCATCTGAGTTAGGTATGCCTTGAGTTCTTTCCCTATCCCTGTTTCTGATGCTTCTACGTCTTCCTGTAGAATTAAGTTTTCCTGCATTGTTTGTACTCATTTTTTCCCTTGTTTTTTCATGATGTTCACGTTACTTTCGAGCTCTATTTGATTGCTGCATTTCTGTATTCTATAGATTTGTTTTGGTGTTGTATATCTCTGTTGTCTCTACTTTGTGTTGGTAGACTATGCCTGCTAAATTGGGATTCCGCTTGGAAGAAATTCCAAAGGCCGAGCTCCAGTGACGTCACCTCTCTGCTTTGACGGGCCCCAGGCTCCTTGCCGAGGTGTCCGAATAGGGGGGTGGGACTGGACTGTCTCTGGTTGGTTTCAGCTCCGTGTCACTGGCGGGCGAGCTGTCTCCAGCCGCCCAGTCGCATGGTCCATCGCCGGCGAGCAGGTGGTGTCCAGCCGCCCATTCACGCGGGCAGCAGGTGGGCAGTCACTGGCGGGCGGGGATCTCTAGCCACCCAGTGGCACAGTCAGTTGCCAGCAGGCAGACGTTCTCCAGCCACCCAGTCAAGCGGGCATCGGGTGGACTTTCGCCTGTGGGCCTGCGGTATCCAGCCACCCAGTCACAAGGGCCTGGCCTCTAGTCCCCTGGTTTCTCCAGCTAGTCCTGGTTTCTCCTGCTAGACCAGATTTCCCCTGAGTGATGCCTCTCAGCAGTTCAAACTGTACTCTGGGCCTGCTGTTTCTTGAGTGTGGAGGGTGTCTACTGGGAACCCTGGCACTCTATTGTTTTGATTTTTTTCCGCTTGCCCCACCCCCAGCGCTGGCTAGACAGGTTTCGTTTTCGACACTGATGGGAAGGGAAGTTGAAGGTCAGGTGCCACTAGTTTCCCCCCGTCTTTATGCAGGCTTTCTCTTGTAATCCCTCCCCCGGAAAGCCTAGGAGAGAATTTTTACAAATTACCTGCTGTATGGGAGATGAGCTGAGTAACACACACCAGTTTTATTGTTGCAATCTGTCGGAGAGTGGCGGTGGTTACTTCAGCTCTCCAAGATGGTGACTGTTGGTTTCTTTGGTGGAGTTTCCGTTGTGGGGGATAGAACTGTAGTGCTTTCTTCCCCGTCTGAAATTCCGAACTCAGCCCGGGGCTCAGTGGGGCGTGAGCCAGCAGGATTCCACAAAATATGCAGCAATGTTTCTCCCTGCATGGTGGTTGCTTCTCGGCGGAGGCCCGCCGGCTGTAGCCACGGGGCGGGCCGTGCGGATCAGTCAGCCCGGATCTCTGTTCGCATAGTTGGCTCTTGTTTGAGGCTCAATTACTGGACCTCGGTGGTGGAAATCATTCTTCTAGGTTCCAGGCACACCCATTTTTCTGTAATATCCTAACAAGATAGTTTTTGTCGTTCTAACTCATTATTCACCTGTGAAGTGGCGCGGTACAAAAGGTGTGATGCACTCTATTCGTGGCCATCTTGCAATGTCAAAATATTAGGATTTTTATGCACCATTTACTAAAGATAGTTTTCAGTACTAGGAAACCAATATGTATTTCAGGTTGATGAATATTTCTGAGAATAATCTTTTGTAAAGCAGATTATAAATCCACATACATGAATATGAATAAAATTAGGGAGTGCATAATAAGACACATATATTTCATATTTTGAAAAATCTGGAGAGTGTATATATAGTGTATGTGTATATATATATATATATATATATATATATATATATATATACAGACACACACACAGAGACATAAAAAAGTAGCATTATATTTGCCAATCAAAATTCATCACGAAAAACATATAATCCACAGATCCAAAAATATTAATTTTACTGAACATGGATTTATGTGTAATGCTATTCAAATAGGAGGCTTACCCATAGGTTGAATTTTCAGTTCCAACAGCATTTAGAAGGAGTGATATCTTCTTACAATTTGTATATGCCAAGTCAGCCACCTCACCAAAAATATACGTGTGATACCAGGTATGATTCGAAATGTGCATATAAAAATACATGTGCTAAATAGGCTACAGAGAAAGGGAGACAGGAATTCAGATATTTATTAACTTTAAAAAAACATGGAGAACTCTTTCAACAAAAAATTGACTAGATTCATAACTTCTATCCTATATAATGAAAAAGGCAAGTCCAACTATACACAATGCCTCCTCTGAACTGCTTGTATTTCTATTCTGTTTGGGTTATTATTCTCCATCATATTACGATTAGTAGTCAGAGTCTAATAGGGTAGGGGTTAGTGTGAGGGATTCACTATTTTGAACGGAGAATTGGAAAATGAATCCAATGTGTATGCAAATATGTGCTACACAAAATTGTTCCCACTCTCATCCAGAACAATGGCTTGACATTACTTTCGCCCCAAGTAAGACAAAATTATAGGAGAAGAGTTAGAATATCTGTGAATACATATCTGGAATGAAATATGCTAAGGAGTTGACAACCTTTGAGGTGGTAGAGGAGTTTCCAAAAGTAAGGGACAGGGTAAACACTCAGCAAACTGGAGCTTTTCTGGCCTAAAGACTTCTTGTGGAACTGCCTCTCAGGTTGGGCAGTTGAAACATATGTTGTTGTCAAGTGCTTTATCTTCCTTTCTAGTGAGACCATTAAAGCTGGGTCGGCATCTATGTAACCTGGAGGACTCAATATTACAAGATGCCTTTACATAGAAGGGACTGCTGTCTGAACGATGTCAGTCACAAGCCATTTGGAAGCTAATGGAAGATCCACATGGCCCCACCACAGATATTTTACCACACACATGCCCTCCACTGCTCTAGGACCACTACTCAGCAGGCTCCAACTTACTGGCATCTCTGTTCTACATCAATTTCATGAAACCCAGTAAATCAAGGCACTGTCTGGTATACTCATGATCAGCAACAGGACATCCAAAGGTTCTCCAGTGCCACCTGGTCATGGGAATTTCAAAAATTTCTTAGTATTTATCTAGCCATTTTTCAACGATTTAGTTGGAGGCACTGTGGGTTTCAAATCATTCCAGAACCATTAAATGTTGAGGAAGCTCATTTCTATGAAAGCTATGGAGAATTCTCACAGGCAAGGCTTCCCAAAGAGTGGCTAAATGGTCACGTGAAGCCAGGCCCTTTGAGGTCTACAGTGTGAGGTCAATATGTGATTTAACTCTCAACTATGGCTGCCAAGTCTTTCAGAAAAAAATCATGTGATATCTTGGCTGTGATTTCTGGTGCATTGTGGAAATATAACCT